>NW_027466870.1:7417500-7630000 GCF_046128005.1 Genypterus blacodes | reverse complement strand
ATGGAATACTCAATGTGGCAATCAAATAGTTTGAAAAACAACAGATGAGCAGAAGGATGAGCGAGGAGAGAGAGAGAGAGAGAGAGGGGTGGGGGGAGAGGGCGGGGGGGGGGGGGGGGGGGGGGGGCGTAAAGCAAGCTGAGATGGTCACACAGGGGAGGGGGAGGGGGGTTGTGGGGGGGCTGAAGGCTGCTGCTGTCAACAGTGTGGATAAAGACGAATGGTGTGCTGCTGCTCTCCAGCCAGGCAGAAAAACAGTGTGTCCGTGTTTGTCTGCTCCTGCTCTCTCTTCATATCTCGCCTCATAATCAGCAGAGAGAGAAAAAAAGAAACTCACTGTCACAAGTGAGGAAACACACCGGAGCTCTCACACACACACGCACACACACACACACACACACACACACACACACACACACACACACACACACACACACACACACACACACACACACACACACACACTCTTCTGTCACTCTACCCATCTTATTTACAGCGCTCCGTCCAAACGCATACTGAGCATGCTGGGTAATATCGCCATGGCAGCCGCATGTATGGACAGATGGAAAGCAGGCACAGGATGTGACCTTACACCCTCCTGCCTCCTCTCATCTCCCCTCTCCTCTCCTCTCCTCTCTACTGTACAGCTCCACTCATTCATCTCCTCTCTCCTCTCTCACTGCACCAAGTCTCCTTCCTGTTCCTCCTCTAATAAAATATGAGCATTCAGTCAGTTCCTCTTATTTGCCGCTCGCTGCTGTCCCATACAGGTTTGTCTGACCTAGTTCAGGGAGCAAACAATGAGATGAGGAGCCTGGTGTGGCTCTGCATTGTTCCATGTATTCATGTGGTTTAATCAGACATTTCCCTCAGACTGGAGAGAGGAGAAGTGGAGAGCTCTGATGAACACAGTCCACATTAAGTCGCACACAAAGAGAGCCGGAGGAGCTATGCAAAGCAGGAGAAGACGTCCCAGAGTAGAGAAAGCAAAGAAGAGCGACGTACAGGACGTATAGGATGAGGAAACATGTTCTAGAAACAGTAACAACCTGTGTGGGTCGACCAGCTGTGTGATAAACAGCAAGTAAAGACTGCTGAGGATGTTTAAGTTAAAAGAAATTGTTGCAAATTGCTGGACATCGCCGTGTTTTTAAATGAGTAAACATACTGTGTGTGTGTGTGTGTGTGTGTGTGTGTGTGTGTGTGTGTGTGTGTGTGTGTGTGTGTGTGTGTGTGTGTATGAAAGGATGATGTAATGTATATCTAACAACTGCCGATGTGAGATGAGCTCTGTGTTGACAGCCATAAATTATTAACGAGAGGCTCTTGCACACACACACACACACACACACACCTTTACAACCCACAGTTACAAGGTTTGAAACGCTCAGCAGCACACACACACACACACACTGTCAACAAACAGGAAAAAAACATTTTGTCCCGCTCCGTTCTGGCGGACACACTGGCTCATGCTGCTGCAGTGCTGTTCTGTTCTGTTTTGCATCCAAACCGTCCCCGACCGAGCAGAGCCGGACCACCTGGGTCTGCTGCAGCCCACAACAGGCAAAACAAGGAGCACTGCAAGGACCAGGCATTCATCCCCTCACACACACACACACACACACACACACACACACACACACACACACACACACACACACACACACACACGCACACACACACACACACACACGTGAACTCTTAAGCAACATGTAAACAAGCGGAGTTAACTCTTAATGCACACTGGGAACACGTGCAGAGAAGTCAACACACACACACACACACATACAAACTAAAGAAATGCAGGATAACAAACACAGCTGGGTGGTGTGTCGGTGCATGAGGTGGGGGGGGTGATGGTGGTTGAGGAGGGGGTGATGGTGTGGGTGAATGGATGTGAGGAGAGGAGGCTGAGTGTCGTACTCACAGCTCAGAATAGAGGATGTGCAGGTTACCCAAATTGTCAGTGTAGTTGGCCGGGCTGAGCCAGGGCAGAACCAGCAGCAACAGAGCCTTCATGGTCAACGCTCAGCTCTCTGTCCCCCCCGCCCCCCTCCTCTTTCCTCTTTCTTTTCTTTGCTCCTTCTCCTCCTCCTCTCTGCACTGGAGCTCTGTCCTCTCCTGTCTCCCCCCCGCCGCCTCCCCCCCTCCACCTCCACTCCTCTGAACCTGGCCGTGCTGACCCCCCCCTCCCCTCCCACCTCCAGCGCCTCCCTTACCCCTCCTGCACGCTTCTCTCCAGATGTGCCGATATGCACCCAAACGACTCCTTGGCTTTCTACCTTCCTTGCCTCTTTCCCTCTCTCTGTCCCCTTTGTTTACCCCCTCTTCCTCTCTCTGTGTGCTTGGCGGCTTTCTTCCTCTCCCTCAGGCGGGCTGCCTGGTCATCTCAGCTGCAGAGGCAGGCGGGCCGGTTGCCAGAGGTTGAAGACGGAGCAGAGGAGGAGGAAGCAGCAGCAGCAGCAGCAGAAGAAGCAGGTGCAGAGGAGAAGTCCCGTTGTGGCACAAGAGGAAGAGGAGAAAGTGGAAGAAGAGGAGGAAGGAGACCCATGCAAAGGTGGCACATTGGAGCACAATTAGAGATGTGCAGCCCCTTAATCTGCTCTGGGCACTGGCGAGTTGTAAGAGGATTTGCGCTTGTATGCGTGTGTGTGCATGTCTCCCTCAGTGTGTGTGTGTGTGAGAGCGTGTGTGTGCGTGTGTATGTCAGAGCGAACAGCGCAGGCTGTGACTTATACTGCAGCAGAAACCACTGAGGGGGGAGATGGAGCCGACCAAGCAAAGAGAGGAGGGGGGGGATGTACCTGGTGCTGCTCTGATTGGCTCTGTCCTTCCATCCTCACACACACGAACACACACACACACACGCGCTCACACATAAACACACGCGTACAACCTCTGCATTCACCTCCCCCTGCCTGCACACACACTGGCCAATGAGAGGGAGGCTAGTGAGGAGAGAGAGAGCGTGTTCTCTCCTCACACACACCCCTCCTCTCCAGAGATGGACTGCTCCCTTTGCAGCAGATTGGTCTGATCGCTCAGAAGAATCTGCCTACATGTGTGGAGAGAAAAAAACAAGACAGAGCGCCGAGCAAAACACACCGACGGATCCAGGTTCTTTGCAGGGGAAGAAAGAGAAGAGAGAGAGAAAGAAAGAGAGAGACAGAGAGAGAAAGAGAGTCCAGAAGGAGAACAGGAAGTCCAGATGAGCCGCTGTTGTTGTTATTGTCCATTGGTTCATTCACACATTCATTCACTTTCAATCTGGCCGCTATGGTCGGTGACTGATGTGATAATTGTGACTTTATTTCTAAATAAAGACGGTGCGTTCAGGTGCGCGTCCTTCCTTATTCTCGGTGTCTCATTTATTTCTCTTGTGTCCTCTGCGCTCTGCCATCCCTCTCTGTAGTAAACACACACACACACACACACAGCCGGAGCATGGTACAGATGACAGATAAAGAAGGTTTGGAGGCTGCAGCACCCCTAATCTGTTTGCCTTTTATCCTGTCAAATCTCACCTCAAGTCCCCTGTTCACTGCTTTATAGCCTCGATTTTACTGTTCAGCACCACACTAGATTCCCTCTCTCCTTTCCTTTCCTCTCCTTTCCTTTCCTTTCCTCTCCTCTCCTCCACTGTTATCCAATTTCCTCAGAGCCGAGCTGTCTCATACCCTGGAGGAAGACACTTAACTGGTGTAAATACTGATACTGAATGAATATTTCATAGACGGAAGGGTAGCGTGGTTACGGGCTGAATTAGTCTATTTCTGTGTGTGTGTTCGAGTGTGTGTGTGTGTGTGTGTGTGTGAATGCAAGCATCCGTGCACACCGAGGCATAAGTTGTCCTGCGGTATTTGAACAGTACACACAGCAACAAGACCACAGGGCACGCAGGAAATGGAAATGTAATTGGATTGTGACAGGATGTAGTTTGTGAACAGAAACCCGCTCGCCCCACCGGAGTCATACACTCCCACATTAACCCACACACACCAAACACACAAACACCAGCATACATAAACATATACACTCTCTCTCTCCCTCTCTTTCTCTCTCTCTCTCTCTCGCTCTGGGTCTGTTATTGTAGCTTATGTATGATACTCTTTAAACACAAAAGACAACAAGCTACGGGAGGAAAGCAGCGGATTAACAAACAAGTGAGTCATAAGTGAGTCAGAGTGAGTAGAGGAATGCGCTCCTACATACTTGCATGTGATATGAAATGGAGCAAACACCCAAGAACACAGACAAGAACCATCAACAACAAATCAAGGACAGCAAAAGAGAAAAAACTATCACAGCAGATTGTCGTTAAAATATTCATTTGGACTCTTGGGTTAATTAATAAGGATGGGTTTGGAATGCAGAAACAATAACAAGCCTGAGCGTTATTAAGAATACATGTCTCTACATGAGGTTACCACAGTATTGAAAGCACCTGAGAGGAAGGGTGGGGTGAAGTTACGCAAGCCCTGACAGGAAGCCGCTGAGGAAAAAGCTGAAGTTTCTCCTGCTGGCAGTTTTGGTTGTTGCCTGAATAATATCAATAAGTGCTGTAAAGGCCACTAAAGGTCACTAAAGGTCAGGAAGGAGTTGATGTGTACGTACCAGATGGCGCGGCCGCTTCAGTCGCTACAAATCCAGATCCAGTGCCAGACACACACAGCGCTTTGTACGGAAACACTCGATGTATGTCAGAGCACAAAGTAGCTGTTTGGTAGCTTTATTGTTACAGTAACCATGTGGAGGTTGAACTCTGCTGCATCATGTTTACCATCAGTCTACAAGGACGCCTCACAAACAACAATATCCAAGGCTGATGGTTGCTAAAACATTCATTCGGACTCTGAGCTCATTATTATGATTTGTTTGAACGACCAAACTCATTTGTCCACGCTGGGATTGTTACTCTTCAATCTATTCAATCTATCCACAGTAATTACTACAGCAGAGGAGAGGAGAGGCCACATCCTGCCTAAGTGATGAATAATGCAAAGCCAGGACTGAAAACACGTCGCTGCTAGTTATTAAAATGAGAGAAGCAAACAATCACAAGCTGCGGATACAAAGACGCACAGCAGGACATCATGGACATGGATTTCACGTTCCACCTTGAGTGTGAGGTTATTCTACGTATTTACTCTGCTCAAACTCCTCCCCTGCTGCTGCCAGCGTGCTTCACATCCAGCCGTAATCCCATCATGCACCTGTGGACTCGGCCTTGACGCCAACATAAAAAAAGCTCTATTGTGTTTATTTCTCTGTGAAAAGCGATTCCAGCGAGTTGTCAGACGGGAGGAATGAGACACAAAGGGAGATCAAACACAAACTGGCAGACGGCTTAACATAAATACAGCCAATGAGTTTGACATACTACACACACACACACTTTGTTAAAGCAGAGGAACAAGCCAGCAGTCATAGCCAGCATTGTGAAAGTAAACTGTCAGTCAAAGAGCTGTATCATGCAGCAGACGGAGGAGTTACAATCACTGGACTGCAAGCAAACAGAGGAAAGGAAGCAGACATGTGGAAACCTTTTCACATCCTCGCACACAACATGTAGCCTCTCCTCTGTGGACACGGCCTCTTGCTTCCACAGATAACACCTTCTAACTATGATAAAGCAGCGGAATCCACTGGGAGACACCCTCAGCGCTCTCCACCTCATTAAACACCTCATTCACACTGCATGAAGGAAAAGATCAGGAAACAGTGGAGCCGTGCAGAGAGGAGCAGAGGAAGAGGACGGAGAGGGAGAGAGAGCGGTAGAAAATGTGTTTTTGCGGGGGAGGAGATAGAAAACAAGACGGCTGCACAGGAGAGCTCAGTGCTTCCAGCTGATATCAGATATTTCTCTACAAGTTGAGTCAATATAAAAGTGTGGTTTGATTATGAAAACATGCTGCAGACTTTTAATGATACACAAAGATGGAAGTCTGGTTTGAGGGCTTGAGGGCGACTTAATGTGAGTTTACAGCTTTCAGTAAACTGTGAAATGTACCAACACCTGCTGGATCAACCAAGGATCTGTCTGCTAAAGTGAGGATTAGACTCTAAGTCCTTAAAGTGAGCCTGTGTAACCTGACTGAGGTCATCATCTATCCACTACAAAAGGTCCAAACTCAACTGACTCAACAGACCACTGAAGACTGTAATTGTAAGAGTGTACTGAACAACAGGTGTGACATATTGATGAATTCAGTGTGTCATGTGTGTGAGGAGGCCGGTGGAGTGTTTCAGCCCGTGTCCCTCTGCCCTCCTACCTGTTCTTGATGTGAGCTTCGAGCTCGCCGCGGGGCAGAGCTTCAGTGCAGTGCTCAGGGAAGGGGCAGGCCACGCTCAGCTTGTCCAGCAGCTTGTGCACCAGCAGGCTGGGCTTCCTGCAGGTCTGCAGCATGAGGGGCGTGCGGCACACGGGGCAGAAATCGCTCTCCAGCAGGAAGCTGGTCAGACACTCCTGACAGTAGGTATGTCCACAGGGCGTGTCCAGAGGTCTGATGAGCGGCTGCAGACAGATGTGACAGATGAGGTCGTCGTCCACCTCATCTTTGTAGAAGTACTCGTGGTTCTCCTCCAGCAGGTGCCTCTGGCCACACAAGGTGCACAGGTCCGGCAGCGGCGGAGACAGCGGCACACCATCGGATAGGGAAAGAGGCGGAGCTTCAGCCATCGTCGTGTCAACTTCAGGCTGTCCACCTTCTACCTGCACACTCCACACATGTGATGGGCCAGACTCGGGAGGGAGGTTTGGAGGTGATGAGGAGGCCGCTAGAGTTCTGTGAGGAAGAGTGTGAGGACAAATACAAAGTAAGGAAGGAAGGAAAGAAGGAAGGAAGGAAGGAACAGCAGTCCCACTTATCATGTCAAGTGAACACGGGGCGTGAAAATATTCATTAGCCGTTTGTCTGAGCAAAGCAGACAAATGGTTAAACCCCCCCAACACACACACACACACACACACACACATACACACACACCTTGAAGTCTGCTAATGATAAATGTTAAACATGTGTGACGGTTAAAAGAAAGATTATCAGTTCAGACACAGAGACTCGTTCCTCTGCCTCATATCTCAGGATCTGGAAGCTTTGGAATTTAATAATGAAAATAATAATGTGAGATAAACAGGAGGTCATAAAGGTTATCCACCTGGAGAAGTCAGCAGCGTTAATTACTTTTTATCATCCGTTCCTGGGAATAGATGATGAAAAGTTGAGATAAAGTCCGAAATTCATAATGTTGTTGTGTTTAATGCAAAGCTGAGATTCAAGGATTGAAGCAAAAATGTTAATGTTCCAGTTTAAAGAGCTCAGCAAAATTGTACTCATGTGAAGTACAATTACACACACACACACACACACACACACACACACACACACACACACACACACACGGGGACATGACATCACTTCTATGGGAGGCTCTGTACTCCCCAGGTTTACGTTGTGCTGTAGGCAGTGCCAGTGAACACGTCATAGTGAAAACAGGCAGCCTCCTGGAGCACATGGACACGAACAGATGGACCCAGTCAGAAACACGTCACCTTGGCAACGGCCTTCTTGTTGGCTCTCCGCTCGTTGTGTAACTGGACCCACTACTGGGCCTTGGCTGCTTAATGAGACACTAGATCATGTTTGAATCCCTGGAGTCTACCAGTGGGACCCAGGTATCAACACAAACACTGGACTTTGATGTGTGTTTCTGTATGCTGAAGCTAACAATTACAACCTTACACACACACACACGTGTACAACCTAAGACCATAAATCCACCACAGGCGTGTCGTCCTTTCTCCTCCCATAAGCAGTGTACGACTTCAGACACGGCGAGTTGTGACAGCCACACAAACTCCTCTTTGGAATGGACACGCTGATAAGATGAGGCTGAACTGCAGTAACACGGCTGATTCATGACACGCTGAGGCCTCTGCTGAGTCTGAGGCCTCACCCAGTCTACAGGTACACACAGGGAAAGACAAAGGCGGTAAATGCCTTCCAGCCCTGTCAACTGTTTGTTATGGTGAGTTCCCACAATGGGCTGCCTGCCTGAGCAAATGGTTTAGTACACCAGATCTGGATTCTGGATAAGGAGCCGGATCAGATCCAAACTTAGCTGTAACTCTTGATAGAATCTACAGATCCGTCCCTCTCTCACGCCCAACCCTTCAAACCTGTTTCAACAAACTGGGTTCAGAACTTTAAAATGAAAAATGAAAGCGGTGTGTTATTTTCTTGGCAAACCTGATTTTAAACTGGAAAGATCAACAATGACACACACACACACACTCCTGTTTCTCTCTGAAACAAAATGGGTGACATCTTTTACACTGGAACTAACAATCGCTGCTCGGAATGACAATCACACAATAACAACAAGTTGCCCTTCCACAAAAGCGAGTCCCGACCTGCATACAGATGCACTTGGACAGACAAGAGACACGCACATTCATACACACACACACACAGCACACACCCACTTGTTCAGATTTGGAGGACACACCCGTGCCTGCTGGGTATCTGTGAGCTCATTATCTGGCAGCTTATCTCTGAAGCGACACACAGAGGTATCGGAGCAGAGTGACACAGAGCTGCGTTTCAACCGTTTTGCTATCAAATGTTTTATCAGTAACTACGTCTGCCATCCATAAACATGAAAGGTATGAAAATTACAAGGCGTAGAGTAATGATGCTCTCTGTGTTTGAGCGTTGCTATTTGACATGTCGTCATGGAGTGAAAGAGAAAGAAAAGAGATGTTTGGATTGTAAACAAAGATCTAAGGTCAACGTGTTTCCTTTGAAAACACAGCACAGCCTTAATGTTGCTCAAGTCTCAAGCTCAATAGGGCCATCCCTCATCCAGGGCCGGGCCAGGTGTTTGCTTAAGATCCCCTTTGTGTTCTCCTTTAAACCCATTCAATGTAACCAGGCCTGTTGTTCCACTCTCCTGTGATCTGAGATGACTTGATGAGTTAATAATGATTAGAAGGCTGTGCACAGTCAGCTCCTCTCCTAACGATCGGGGGTCTGATGACATGGGAAGTGTGTTTGTGTCAGCAGTCTGACCGTCCGCGGTGGATAAGTGTGTGGGTAGTAACATATCCACTCCTCATATCTACCGGCAGAAACAGAATCAAATCATGTCTGCATATTAATCAAACAAGCGCACCCTCTAAGTAAATGCAGGTCCGGCCCTGTGAGACGCGCTGCCAAAGTGCTTGCGTGGATAAAATGGAACATCGCCTCCTCTCACATTATTACTTTGTTAATCATCTCAGGGTTTACATGCTGCGAGGTACTTAGTTGTGCTGACATGTTTTGCTTTTGCTTGTTGAATTCCCGCGTTTGACGTGGAGAGTTGCTTGGTCACGTTAACCTCAGCTATTTCTCCAGGGAAGTGCTGAGCAGGAATGTGTGTTTCAACATAATCAAATCACTTTCAGATCATAAAAATAATGCCGGTCAGAGATAGCAGGCGAGTGATTGTGGGTCAGTAAGCATTGGACCCTGAGCTGCACCGCGTCACTCAGGCCTGACCGGGACATGTGAGCCGGTCTGGACCTGGACACAAGGCAAAGCTCGGAGCTGCAGAATCCAAAGCAGATTTAACAACAAAGTGCAGTTTAGACGTCTGTGCCTGTAAAACACAGAACATCCCTGGGTTCTGTGTTCACTTTGTGCAGGAAGATATTTTGCCTTAACACAGAGTTTTGAATCTAAGTCGGACAAATTAATAAGTGGATCTTCTCTTTCGGGACAATCATTAGAAAGTGAATAGCAAAGCGGTTGAAGGTCAAATGTTGAGAGGATAATTCACCAAAAAGCTGATTCATGCATCAAAGGACGTTAAGTCACAGAGATACAGAGCTACACTACAGTTCAGCCTTCAATTCAACGACTCCAGCTCTATTGAAGCTGAATATGTGTGTGAGTGTGTGTATTCCACAGTATGGCCCCTCACTCCCCTCTGCATTATAACTGTATGTACATGTTTGTGTTTGTAAGCTCCTCTTTGACTCAACAATCAGCGGAGCAAGTCTGAGCCTGACCCGACACCCCGGTCTGGGAGAACAGCTGCAGGCAGATGTGGAGCAATATGACTGACTCCTCTAACACAGGCACACAAAACACACACTCAACTAAACACAAACAAACCAAACAATGAGATAAATCAATCACAGAAGTAAATGGACCTGTAGTATAACGCACATAGATTCATTCAATCAGGGCAGAATTGCAACACAGAGATACAAAGCAAATGAACTCCATGCAGATAACACTGGAAGTAAAACTGGAACTACAAGTAACGACTTCTACACAAGCCACATGTTTCCCACTGACACATTTGAGACAACACGGCCGTAACAAAGACGGCTTCTCCTTCTTTTCTAGCTGGATGAGAGAGTAAATCGTGATACTTACATAGATTCATGAGCGACGTTGCCTTTCAGCCTGGTGCACCTCACCTGGGCAGGTAAGGCTGTGAGAGAGGGTGTAACATTAGACCTCAGAGAGAGGAGGAGGGGAGGGACGAGGCAGAGTTAAATCACTCAGTAAAGAGGACTTTGTCCCAGTCTACTCGCTGACGGCCTTCAGAAGAGGAAATTTCATCCAAATGAGAGTCTTGAGGGAATTCTGCAGCTCAGAGCAGATAAGAGAGCTCCTGTGTCAGCTCGGACCTGCTCACCTCCACAGGCCAAGGTGATCAGGAAGTGGGAGAGCAGGGGGGGCGGAGCCAGAGCAAAGGTAAACAGGAGAACTGCCCAAACCTGCTCTGGGAGTTTTTTGGAAGAAGGTGGAATTACTTTGCTGTGTAAAGAAGCTGAAGTGAAGAGGAAAGCATGGATGTGAATGAAAACACTGGTGAATTAGGATTCAGCACCATTAAAAGTAGTTTCATTTTGTTTTAGAAAAGTGAAGCAGCAGTTTGAGTTACAAGTTCTGACAGCGTTCCATCATTATCCAAGAGAAAATTGAACTAACTGACAATAAAATCTCATTTGCTTCCTAACTTCATGCGTGATCACGTGTTCTTTAAAGAGGAAGCTCTTCATCTGAGTCCATGTCCACACGGCTCCATGTTCCCAGCTTACATAAGGATTCTAAACGTGTACAATACACAAAGTATGACATTGTTGCTTGTGGGGCCATATTTGTTGTGGTTTCTGACAATAGATGCTTTTGTAGATCCGTGCGTGTGACTGGGGCTTTGTAGGAAAACAGTTGTTAGCCCGGTTTTCAGATGTGGTTTCCCTCACGGCTTGTCTTACCTCACGCTGCTCTTTAAATCCAGAGATGAGCCACAGGTGCTCCAGACACAATCGTGTTTCCCTCCTGAGTCACAGCTGAGTCATGAGTCACTGGACGTGTCAGTGTGTTCTCTGAGCACTTTGAAGTCAGACAACACCTTTCTCTCTTCTTCTCCAGTCATGTATGGTTTGGGTTTCCGGGCCTTTCACCTGCATGTGTTGTCATGAGGGCGCAGAAGGATGAACTGGGAGGATAATCATTTTAGAGGCCGTAGGCAATGTAACAAAAAACAGGAATTCAAGTTATTTCCTTCCAATGTGATTGACAGGTTGAATGCTCCGTCTTCTTCTCCGCTCCACTCCTTCCTCCTCTCTCACTCGCCATGGTTCTGCTTCTTCTTCTTCTGGCTGCCAGTGAAGTCAAATGAACTCCATGCCTGATTTTTTCCCCATTTCATGTCTTTGAAGTATATTGGAGCCTTCAGGGTCGGGGCTGGATTGTCATTCAGAAATCCTTAATCCTTCCTCCTCTGGGACATATTCAGAATAAAAACATGTATTTGCATAGTTTGTCAAAACTCAAAACTTGTGGAAAAGCTTTATAAATTCAAAAGCAATTGATTTTTACCACCGGCCTGTGAATGTTTGCTTGTACATCTCTGCCTTCTGCTTTCAGGTTGTGTTTTCTTTTTCTTTCCGTTTCAGTGCACATGCAACAAAATCCATCAGAGCCCTCAGCTGCACGCAGGAGCAACAAGCAGGGGTGAACATCAGGGGGACCTCTTCATGATGGCAGAGGGCTGATTAGACAACAACTCGTCCTCTCCTCTCCTCTCCTCTCCTCTCCTCTCCTCTCCTCTCCTCTCCTCTCCTCTTCTCCCCTCCTCTCCCCTCCTCTCCCCCACTTATCTCTGATGAATAGCGTTGTAAAGCAGTGTGTAGTAACTGGTCAGAAATGCCCATTAAATTGTTATTGCGCCACAAACTCTGGTGTGTATTGTTGCTGTGAATCAAACACTTTGGAGATTCCTCAAGTCCTCCATTCTTTTTGAAGTGCTGAAGTGAATTGAACCTGCATCCTGTTTCATTTCTGCTGAGTCGTCTCCTCCCTCCTGCTGGAGTTTATCTAAACACTGTGGTGCAGGTGAAACCAATCTCCCCCTCTCTCTACAACACTCTGTATGCTTTCCCTTATTATGCCCTCTCTCTCTCTCTCTCTCTCTCTCTCTCTCTCTTTCACACACAAACACACACACACACACACACACACACACACACACACACACACTTTCCTGTTTTCACTCTCTCTTAATGCTTAGGCCTTCACATTTTCACTCTTTCCTCTTAGGCCCAGCAACAATTTGAATGCAAGAGCATTTGACGGCACAAAGGCGGGGAATATTTTACTTTTCTGACAAACCCTTTATCAGTTTCTTCCTCTTGTGGCTGTGACTCTTCTCTCCTCTGTCCACAGCACATCCATATTTCATGGTGACAATGCAAATGTTATTCTCAGCATGAATAAAAAGGGTAGCAGCATAAGGCAGGTCATCATATCCATGCAACTGAGCTGGTGCACGCCATCACCACGGCGATGGCCTCCTGCCTGCTCGTGTTTCTAATGTGATAGCTCCCCACAGATTGTGTGTGGGTGCAGGTGTGTGTCGCTGCAAATGCACGCTTATGTGCGTATAAATGTGTGTGAGAGACAGCGGGGGGCTGAGAAAGGCAACAAACCAGAAGGAAAACAGTTTGTCACACACACACACACACACACACACACACACACACACACACACACACACACACACACACACACAAACACACACCTCTTAACCCTGTGACATCACAGCTCGTTCCATTTTGTTTGATAGAACATGAAGACATAAAAGAAACCTCCTACAAGGTCAGATTCTTATTGTTAATTTAGACAAAACTATTATTATGTCCAGATAATTTTATAAAAAAATGTTTTTAGTCTGAACATTACTTTTTTTTTAACTTATTTAAGCTTTTTTGATGTAAAAGTTTGATTCACATAAAATTAAAAAATGTAAAAAAAAAAAATTCAAATCAAGTAATTTTCATCAAACATGTTTTTCATAATCTGCCAGGTCAATCAGATTATTCCAGCCTGTTTCCAATACAAATGATCGAGTTTGAGTAATGTGATGTACTTTATCTGTCAGTTTATAGAAATTAAGACCTAATGAAGCAGATTTCTGCAGCAGAAGGAGGAGATTGACCCTGACTCCACCCCCACATTTGTCATAGTCCCCATTGTTGATTGATCGAGTGATTCTGTAAACAACACTCAAAGCTCGAAAATGGCATTTAAATGTCACAGTTTTCACGAGCCAGAATCTGTCATCCTGTCCAGTAAAAGACCTTTTGCTCTGACGCTTTAGAGTAAAACTGTCAAATTCACTTTACACTCAAGAGGAATGTGCTTTTTTTTCTTTCTTTGATCCAAAATGGAACGATCCCGATGCCAAAGCCCCACCAGTTACATTTGGTTGTGGTGGCGACAGAGCAGATGGACGTGCTGCCAGGGAGTCCTGATGACGCAGGGGTCCAGGACAAACGTCTCAGATGTCTGATGGCAGCAGATGAGACCTTTGCTGCACTCAGTAACTGAATTGGCCTTTATTGAGCCATTATGAGCTGTCAGCCCACTTTATCTTTACTCACTATATTTCAAATCCATTTCTGTAGAACCGAGTACATCAAAGTGTCTTTATATGTGTAGCGTTTCTTTGAAATTGTGTTTTCCTACATTGACGCGCCTGTAGCTATTCTGCAATTTGAAAAGAAAAGTCTGCCTTGGAATATAAATGAGAGGCATTGTATTCAAACCAGAGGGTGAGTTACTATTTCTGTTGCATTTGGTTGCAATTGAAATTTTTTGTGTGCGTGCGTGTATGTGTGTACGTGTGTGCGCGTAAAAACAAACATAAAAACTTTCCGGCCAACCACAATCCCTCAACCAAGGCCGCGTGAGACCACAGATGGTCTCATTGGTCAGAGAGGTCTGGGGGGCGGGGGTAAGAAAATCCAAACATTCAACATGTTAAACTTGATATTTGACAACCTTCTCACAGTGACTGTTTGGTTTGCTGTGGGTAATCAAAGTAACCAATCAACAGATCATCTCAGTTAAGAACTAGTTCAGCTTGTGTGTGTGTGTGTGTGTGTTTGTGAGAGTTTTTTTAGCATTTTCCCCCAAACCAGGTCTTTTGCTTTGATCCACATTGTTGTGTTTGGAGCGGCTCAAAGGAATCACACCAAAGGAGGAAATGATTAAACTATGCATGTGTTTGTGAGGTCGATTTAGCTCCAGCTGGTTTGCTGCACAAACAAAAGGCAATGCTTTTAACTTCCTCTCCTTTTCATTCACTATTTCTATTCTACTTGTTCTCATGTTGTTCAGTCTGTTTATGTTCTTTCCCTGGCTATTGTGTTCTTCTCATACAATCACAGTCACACTCTGCGTTGCTCTTTGAAGTCTCTACATACATAATTCAATGTGGCATTTTCAAATAGAAAAGTGACCCTGTCTGATCTTGTTGTTCTGACCTTTTATCGCTCACCAGCGTAATAGAATGTGGCGTTCTGACACTCACAAGCTATTTCATTAAGTTTCACATATGTGCATACAGAAATGTCAAACATGGTGTCGTCCATTTATCTCTGCCAACTCCACAAACACACCGGGTCTAACATACTGGAGCTACGGACTCAGAGGAGAAATCAGAGAGGATGAAGTTTACAACAATTAAGGCATCGGGGAGGAGTTTCACTTCTCTGTATCGTTGCCGGCTTCATTTACACAAAAAGGCACAGTGATAAATTGGGACCGTCGATTTTAATTCTCTCAACTGTGACAAAATAATATGGGCAAATAACGACACATTCAAGAGGATATTAGTGAAGTGTCTAATGAGGCTCTACAGCACTGTGATGCTGGTAGAGTGTGTGTCTGTGTGTGTGTGTGTGTGCCTGTATATGTGCATTCGTGTGCAGCTCTGCGTGTGAATATCAGCATTCCGTGTGGATGGGAAGCAGAGTGTTATTTGTCATGCTGTGTGTCAAATGTCACGGTGACACAGAGCCAGATTGTAAGAAAAGAGGAAGACATTTGTACAAGCGGGACAAGAGGGACAGATGCTGAGCAGAATACTGAATCAGACATATGGCAAACACCAGGGAGAGAGAGAGAGCCAGAGGTGGAAGGCGGTGTGTGTGTGTGTGTGTGTGTGTGTGTGTGTGTGTGTGTGTGTGTGCGGAGGTGTCTGGCCAAGGCTCAGTTAGCGTGCAGTCGGTGGTCTGGGTCTCAGGGGGAGACGGAGCGTTGCTGTTCCAGAAGGTAACATGGCTAAAGCCAGTCTGCAAATGAAGATGAATGTGCCTAATCTCTCTGCTGCCAAAAGTACAACACAACACTGAAACACACACACAAACAGACGTACGGGCGATAAAAAAGAGCCCCACACACACACACACACACACACACCATCAATCCAGACTTCACCTCTGCAATGTTTACATTTCTCCCCAATACTTCTGCCACAAGTGACAAATCTGTGAGCATGAATAAGTACAAATGCCAAGACCCTGTGTGTGTGTGTGTGTGTGTGTGTTTGTGTTGACATATGTGTGTACCGACTGAGTTTTAAAGGGAAAGTAGCGCGGGGCCACAGATGCTAGACAGCGGGACTGTCTCATTATCCTCATCCACAGTGAGCGGCTCTAAGTGACCCCTGCCAACCCCGTATGGCTCTACCAACTCGCCTTTGGATCCGTCTGATTGGCCGTCAGCGCTGTGACCGCAGAGTGGCTGATTAAAAAACCTTGTGGGACAGTGTGAGAACGTACACAACACGCTGAGCCATGTAGCAGGGATGCTTCCTGGCCGCGAGCGAATGTTTCCATTGTATCCGACGACACCTGCATGCAGATGACTGAATTATGTATATAAGCCACCATGCGAGCCTACAATCTGTCTCTGACTTTGATGACTGCAGGAAAAGGTCACTGTGTTTGCCCGAGCCCCCTCTCCACAGCCCCAGACGAGCCCTCTGCCTCCCAGCACGACCCCGGTGCCTGTAAAGAGCTGCGAAAACAGGAGAGAATAGCTGACATTCGCTCAGTAATCCTCCTTAACATTTACATCAGGATCGGTGGAAATGTGAGGAGCCGTTTCCCCCGTATCAGCTCAGCATCTTTTATCAGCAGGAAGTCTGCTCTCATCATCACACCCCCATTCTGTCACATCAAAACGCCTCAGAACAAATGAGCCTCACATGGGACCAAACATTAGGAATTGTTTCAGTGAAAGTCTGGTATCATAACAAAGAGAATGATATTTTTGCAGTGATTAAATTGTGTTTATGATGCAACAGTCCAGATGATCTGGACTTACAAGAATAGGAACAGACGGAGTCATCCATCACCGCCGTAATCCTTTAGTAAGACAGACACTCTGCCGGGCGGCGATACAGCCACAGAATACAGCAACTCCTCAGGCAGCGATGATGATGATGATGATGATGATGAAGATGCAGAAATGGACAAAATCAAACACACAAGAGAAGGTGTGAGTCTGAGTGCCTGTTTAGAATTTGTGAAAAGGAACAATTACAACTTTGACCTTGTAACAATTCATTTAACCTAACAAGCAATTTATGTCAAGTCATTATTTCTTTGTTTGTTGCCATGGAAATCATTCGTAAGTTCCTGACATTGTCTCCATGCTTGTTGCCAGCGTGTCGTGATGCTGATTGTGATGCGTGTCTGCTCCGGCCCCGCTCCAGTGTTTCTGTGCTGTATTGATTTTCACTCCGCACCATTGGCCATGTTAATGCAGTGGAGTGTGATGGTGACCTTACTGCTCTAATTACAGCAGCTGCTCGCCTCTTCATCCCTGCAACTGGTGGCTACCTCAGTCCTTGATGTGAAGCATCCTGATGGCTCTCACTCAGCCGCCGGGCCCAAGTGTCACTGTGAGCCGGACATCATCAACCAAACGCTCCAGGTACATGAGTGTGTGCTACTGCTCCTTAGCCTACTACTCAACAATAATAACAATGAATAGTGTGTGTGTTGTTATTTGTATTGAAGAAAATGAAACTCTCTCCGCACACAAACATGAACCACATGCAGCTAAGCCCCTAGTGGTTCCAGATCAATTAGCAGATTACATCGTAGGTCCATGTTTACACCACAAATAAAGCACTGCAGTGTGTTTGTGTTAGCGTGTGATCTGACTGAGAGCCATTCTCTTCATATGGCTTCTGTTTAATTGTCTTGGTTTCTATCTGGGTGCTGGTATTGTGTTCAGACTTGCCCGCACGAATCAAATGAAACCACACAAGTGACAACACCTGTTACACAATCCAACACAATCGCTCAGCAACTAATACCAACTCCCTGACACGGATCATGTCAAAGTGAATGTTCCTCTTTGTACAGATGAAGTGTTGGTGTTAGTGTAGTGGCGTTTTAAGGAGGCATGGATTACATTATTGATGTCAGAAAAGGATGAAATATAGGCTCCACATGTCCATAGAGATGAGTTATCGTCTCTCTGACAGACTTCATTGTAGGGCTAGATATCCTTCTATGATGTGATATTGAGTCCGACCCCAGCAGGTTTGAAGCATTCTTGATAGTCACCCAGTGTGTGAGGCTTTCATGGGAAACCCTCTCACATGCCTCTACAACAATGGGTGTTCTTGGGTGTCGCGTGCCCTAAGCAGAACACACACCAGGCGTACGGCTTTCATAACCCGGGGGGGCGACATGAGATATTCAAGAGACGCAGCTAAAGGTTGAGAGAAACAAGGTCAGAGTCAGATAAAGAGAAACACAGAGAGAGAGGGGGGGAGGAGGGGGGTAAGAAGATGGAGAGGGGAGAGAGAGAGAGAGACTTAGGCCTTTTAAGCCATCTTGGAAAGGCTGGCAGAAGGAGGGAGAGAGAGAGAGAGAGAAAGGAGACGGTCAGATGGATGTGAGGGAAAGTAGGGCCAAGAGATTAATGGACGAGTGTAAAGCGACACACTTCTCCCGGATGGAGGAGGCCAGGAGTGACACGTAGGTCACACTTTGGAGCTTTGCCTCCCTCTCCTCCGGCTCCATTTAGCATTCTCTCTCTTCCCAACACTCCTTTCATCCCTCTCCCCCCCCCGCCCCCCCTCCCTCGACCTCCCCTGCGGCTGTCCTGTGACGTGGAGCAGACGTGGAGGTTAACGCGTCGCTGAGAGGAAGGCATGAAGGCACAAAAGGGAGGCAGAGGGAGGGCGGGACGGGGCTCAGACGTAAATAGAAACTGACCTATGATGAACACATACACTTGCGCACAGTCACTGAACACACTCACAGAGTATAAACATGGTAAACACACACAAGTTACTGTGGTGACGTCATCTGTCTCTACAGGAGGATTCAAACAATGTAAGTGTAACAGAGTGTGATGTCCAGAGAAACTCATGTCCTCCCCTTCAGATGCCTCCTCCCTTGTCAGTCTCTCTCGCTCAGTCACCCGTATGCACGCATGCACACACACACACACAGAGACACACACACAGATTTTCCCAGACTTCTGTCCTGCATAGTGACAGAATAAGCTTGAGCACTGGCAGACAAGATGAGAGAGGACGGATGGACACATACACAAACACACAGAGAAAGAGAGAGAGAGAGTGAGAGAGAGAGAGAGAGAGAGAGAGAGAGAGAGAGAGAGATGAAAGAGACTGTGCAAGAGCTAAATGAGGATGCAAAGTTAAATTTAACAGTGTGTGTCAGGGAGGCGGACAGCGGCGGCCTCCCGATGTTGTTCACCTTTACACAGTCATACTCAATTAGCAAATGCTGTTTATAGCTCACAAAACAACAACAACGCCTTGACAAGGGCGGCAGAAGCAACACAATTAGAGTTGGAGCTGTTTCCTTGTGTACGTTCATGCGTACAGCTTACTCTTATGTAATGCATTGTGTTTACAGCTGTGCTATAATGTGACCAACACACACATCGATCCATGTTCGCTCTCTGGTATACAGGTACTGTCTCTTTAAGGCCACTCTGCTGAGGATCCAGCTCTATTCTGATTGGCCGGGCCGCCTCAGACGTGTTTGTGTCCACATCTGTCCCGTGGTGTAATTAGCCCAGATGTTGCCACGCGCCGTATCTCACAATGTCAAAGTGAAAACATAAATAATTCACCGTCACCTCCAGAGTCTAATGGATTCTCCCCTGGACCATGACCTAACCTGCCCACTGAGTGTGAAAATTGCCTCTTAACTTTAAGAGTAAACCTGCAAACAAACAAACAAATGGACACTCAGACCAACAACATAACCTCCTGGGTGCTAATAAGGGGAAAATAAGTCATAATAAGCAAAGTATATCACCTTTAAAAATCCCATTGCTCCCTAATATGAGAGTGGTTGAAGGAGTGAGAGAGTGAATCATGTTGGGGTCCTTGGATGGCTGGTAATCCCATTTATCTGGCCCCTAATCCTGAGGTATAGATGGGCTGAGCTGGGGAGCGTGTGGATGCTAATGAAACAGGCTATTGATCGTGGAGAAAGCCTACTTTAAACTGAAATTGTTACATAATTAAGAGTGGATCAATAAGGGAAAGAAGGAGAGGAAGAAGAACGGCGGCACGACTCACGGACAAACATGTAGAGGGCCCCCGGGAGAACTGTGAGCATGGAGAGCTTCTAATGTACTCTCAACGCCATAAAAACAATTTTACTCTCTCACACACACTCTCACACACACCAACCACAAACACATTATGCAAAACTCCTTGCTCACTGGTATTATGCAGTTAAATATTAAGTGGAACTTTAATTTGTGTGTCTAAATTTGCACTTGCTGTTCATAACTTGAGCAAAAAGTACAGGACAGCCAAGCGAAGCAGTGAGGAAAACAAAGAACAGATTCAATTCAACTCATGAGCCTTTGTTTTGGCGTTTACTACAAGACAGACCGTGTTTTTATCCATTATGCATATTATGTTAAATAATTCAAATGAAAGCAATGAGCAGCAGGGGTGTGTGCAGGGGAGTGCACTCTGGAAAACAGAAGTCTTATTAAAAGTATTTGTCCAGTGGACTTGTGAGAATGGAATCAACACAGAGAATGCAACACATTAAAGGTTGTAACACATTAAAGGTCCTAACACGTGCGTGCACCCTGAGCTTTACAGTCTCAGCTCTCGGTATTGATCTGACATGTGGCGCTGTAAGTAAAGCCTTGTTTAAGTTTCCTGTGCAGTGTACGCTTTGTGCCAGCAGTAAAAATGGATTTGAGTTGCTGAGAGTGTAATGAATATAGTGAGTGCATATATGAGTGTGTTCACCTTAGAGGGAATGGTAAAAATGGTACAGGTACACATGTGGGCACAAAATAATGACTGAGCCGCTCATGGAGCAACAATTTAACTGCAGCTAAAAGGAAATCATAGTGGGATTCCATCATCATTTAAAAAAACAAAACAATTCGAGAACAGTTCTGCCCACTAACAGATTGAACAGAAACATTTCCTTCACACTTGATTGTGCGATCCGAGGCATTGTTTGTTGTTTGCAGCCTTGGCAGAAGATTTTCACAAGTCAAAATCTGTTGTCAAATATTTTGAGTGTGCAGCTTTTTTTTTTTTCAGTGGCAAATGAATTCCAAACTGCAAAGGAAAAATTTGCAAAAACAACTTGACAGACTCCAGAGGCTCAAACCCATGAATGAAGCAGCTGGTGAGAGTTTGTGATCGTTTCACGCGCTGAATACTTGAATTTTTTCTTGTCAGTTTTGATTAAAAAAGCAATTTTGTGCGGACGTGGCGTCTCAGTCAGATGGCTGCCATGACTCCAAATTGATGGAGTTTCAGACAGAGTGGTAGTGTACTGCCACCGAAGTCATCACCGTGCACACTGCTGACACACAGCTCGTATTAACTTCTAATGAGCCTCTGACTTTGAGGCACATCAATGAGTTGCCTCATTCATAATAAAGAGCTTCAGTCCCGCGGGCTAGGAGCTAAATGAACTGGGACCAAATGCTGGCAAACAGTTTAGCCTGCCCTGTGAGCATAGGCTGCCATAATTAACTACACGGCTGAAACACACACAGATCCGATCGTAATGTTGTGACGCGGCGTTCAAAGGGGCAACGCGTAAACATCAGAACATCAGAGAGGCGTGTGAGGGGATCGCATCACGTCTAACTCACATCATGACGAGTCTACGGATCAAAGTGGGATACAGACGGTTTGGGTGAAGCTGGAGGGATGACGGTACTGGAGTCTTACGTAAATGGATGATTAAGGGGACTTCCGGGTAAGGAAATAAAGACGAAGCTATAGCACCTGGCAACAGGATAGATACTTTCCTCCCACATCTGACTCAAGCTTTCACAGGTGGACAGCTGTTACTTTACAGAAGTCTTCCTCAGTCTGCTGGCTTTGTGATTACTCATAACACAAAAAAAAAATCAATAAAGAAACACTGAGGTTGCTCCAACAGGTGGAGCAGTAAGTGCTACAAGGCAATGGATTGTATTTGTAATGGCAACCCAGCTGTGGCCCTCACAGCATTAACCCTTTAACGGTGTGACGTTAGAGCTCGCCTGTATTTTCTGCTTGTTGGTGTCATGACACAGAACTAGGAGCTGTCACTGGAAGGCGAGCTATTTCTTCATGTCTTGGTAATAATGTTACAAATTAGAATAACTCATACCTCCACTAAGACCCACTGTTTTCACCTTATGTATATGGATCATCATCTCACTATGGATCTCGTCAAATATGTCTAAACCATTTCAAATCCTCATGCTACCTAGATACAAACCTAAATGTTGTTTTATCAGGACCAAAACATCAACAAATGCCATATCGACACTGCTAGAAAAAGTGGAACAAAATCTGTAATCCTGGCTCTGGCACGTACACACAAACTTCATCTGTATGTAAGTCTAGTTTGATATCCTGAAGACAAATCTGACAACACTCAGATGAAAGCATCACCCTGTCTGGCAGAGTTAATTACAGACAATTACACCAATGATCATCCACAACAAACAAACATCTACCGTGCCCTGTGGATCTAGAGATGAATTCTGTGTTTTGTCAGAATCTGCCCAAATCCCCTGACAAATGCTCAGTGGATAAACTCTGTAATATCAATAGAGCCACCAAAGCACACAGGGATTAGCAATATTTATCATGATTATGCTAATGGACTCCATCCATATGAAATTAATTTCAGGAATTTATTTATGCTTCCCTGTGCTGGAGCTTGAGCATATGGGGCTGAAGAGGCCATCACACACACACACACACACACACACACACACACACACACACACACACACACACACACACACACACACACACACACACACACACACCCACACACGCCCCAGACAAGCAGCCATGATTGATGGCGTCCGTACAGGTCAGCTGTGACGGTGATTGATCAGCCTGCAGAGGCCAAACGATCAGAGTTGCAGCCAAAGTGACAGAGATGAGGAGAGACGTACGTGGAAGAGCCACAGAGCTACACGACAAAGCATCCATCAGCCTTCAGTCACACGTTTGAAATGCCTTGTTTTGCCTCACGCCTCCATACAGGCGGGTCAATCTTAAGAGGAGATCCTGGTTAAGTAAATGTCACATCTGAACTAGTAACTATAAAGAAGTTATCCAGGTCAACTTCCTTGAGTTACATAGCTATAATTCCACATTTTCAGACTTCCTGGGGCTTTGGGGACGCCACAGTCTTTGGTCCACGGGACATGAGGCTCTGATAGACACGTGTCTCAGTGCTGGTAACTGTTATGAGTCTTTTGTCCTCAGTTCCAGTTTGTTACTCTGTGTCTAAAATGTGAACAAAGCTCACAATCTGAGCGCTGCTACAGCCCACATCTATAAACCAGAGCAGATGGAAGACATTTGCAGTGCTCCAACACAGCAGGACTTTATAGCAGCCTGACAGGCATCAAACATTATGACTGGGTGATACTCTTGCACATTCTAACATCCTGAAATGAAAGAAACAGCATCAGCAGAAACAATGGAGGCCGTTAAACCAAACGTGTCACTATCCTCCATTTTCCATCCTATTCCTTTGATCACCAATGAAATGACACACAGTATTGATCCTGACTCTCAGATCTGTTTATGAGAAGTATTGTATTTTTTTTCTGATTCTATAGCTTTTCACTGTAGATACATATTTTCCACATACGAATGAAATCTTTTGTTAGCCCCCATTTTTCTGACGTCTGTCTTTGTATTCTCACCCATCTAAGCCCTTTACCATGATGACTAAGAACCTCCTTCTGTTCCACCCGCCCACTTACAGATCACAGTGTGTTTTTCTTAGACATACAATCTTTAAAAATGTATTAGCACTTCTGAATTGGCACCCCTGCTGTGGCCCCTTTCATGTCGCTCTGCTGGCTCCTGCAATTATCTGTAAAAAGGGATTTTCAAATGTGGAACATCACAGAGTGAGTCACTTATGAATCACAGTTAACACAAGTTTATGCTTGGCCCAGATTTCACCTGTGGCTGTGACGACTGAGTGTGTTATAAGCAACACACAGACACCCAGACACACCCCAACAACACCTTATGTCTACAAATAAATGAATAAGAACATAAAAGATATCAGAATTTGACTTTAAATGCTCAATGCAATTTTATATTCAATCGTTCAGTTTCATTTGTAACATGATTCTAAGCGTCTGTGTGTTACTGGAGACTGGAGTTGACTCTGAGTTGGTCTGGAACAGAGTAATGAGCGGTTAGAGGTTTGGTTATTATGGGATTTATTTTGGGTGGTTAACATGAGGGATTGGCAATCTGTGAGGAAATGAGATAATATGCACATCACTGAATCATACCACTGCTTTACTGCACACTCACTCCTGCTGAAGCAAATCAAATCAAACGGAAACACTGACACACAACAATACATTCATTATAATCAGCAATCAAATTATACTTTACACATAATAACACATAATCCCACAACAACTGGATAACGACTCCACTGCAGACAACAGAGGATTACATAACAGGGAAGAAATCTATAAACAGAGCCATCCTAGAATAGGTTTGTCCATGGAATGAGTCATGCTTAACCTTAATGATGGCTTCATTCCATTCCACTTAGGCCATATAAAAGGAATGCAGCCATCGTTAATTATCTTAGATGAACACACATTTCTGATGTTGAGTGTTTGTGGTCTTCTAAAGTTCCTCCATCCAAACCTCCCCTCCCCCTCCCACCCTGCACTCAATAATCAAAACTCTACACACACACACACACACACACACACACACACAGAGACACACACACACACCCATATTCGGCCCAGTACACAATTGCTCTGGTGTTGTGAACTCCCTGCGTCAGGATAATGCAGAACATTGGGGACAGAACTGTTTGAAACACTCTGTCCAGAAGCTGAGAGATCCAGGTCAGGTCTAGAGACAGAACAAGGAGGCCTGGATCTGAATCACAGGGGTCCAACAGAACATAAAGACAAACTCAGATTACTGTGGATTCTAAAAATAGAGACCAACAACTGAAATCTCAAAATGTGTTGGCAGCTTATTTGACCACATCTTGCTTCACCCTTCTTCATTCCTCCTGTTCAGCACGTTGTTATGGTACGTTCTGCCCCATACACACATTGACTCCGTATATGACATGTGCTTACACACCCCTCCCACGTTCTCCGCCTGGCTGCTCTCCACCAGCAATCCATTATGGTGTAATTAACGTGACATTTAGTTGAGCTCACTAAACCCCCCCCCCCCCCCCCCCCCCCCCTCTGCTTCAGTGTAATAAATAACATTTAAACATATTACTGCAATAACCTTATGGATGAATGAGAGCGCCTCCATGTATTTAAGTGAAGCGGGGGTGGAAATGAAAGAACGACTCTCATATTCCCAGCCCTCGTTTTTTTCTCTCTCTCCTAATTCTGCCCTTAAAGAAGTCAAACGTACGCAGACTTAATCCTCCACTAAGGTAATGTGAGTTCCTCTTATTCCCCTCAAGTGACTTATTGTCTTATATTTCTCATTCCCTGTGCTGTTCTTCCTCTCTCTCTCTCTCTCTCTCTCCCCTCTCTCTCTCTGTTTATCATTGACCTTCCCTTCTATCACCACACAACACTCACACAGTATTTCATCCGCTTGATTAACCCTGAGCGGAGGACACAGTGCCTTCATGTGGAGAGAGAGAGCGAGAGAGAGAGAGAGGGGGGGTAAGGGGAGGGGAGGTTCAAATAAATATAGATTTATACAAAGGGAAAAGACACACAATTACAATCAGGTCTCTGTGGCCTCTTAGGGCCTGAAATAGCACCAACTAGGCAGCAGTGGGAGATTTATGAAGCCCAGAGCCTTCACCTTCCTCCAGGCAGAGATCACCCAGTCGCTTTCAGTGGAAGAGCTGCAGAATCGCCTCGTTGGGACGGCGCCCGCTCAAGCCCGAGGTCCATCACGCCTCAACAGCTTCAACAGGAAGACCCAACAAGAGAGAATCATAGTAGAGTTCATACTTACAGGGTTTGATGCTGTGTGTCATTACACTCATCCAGTCAGCCTCATACAGGGCGATGTGGTGTTGAAGGCCGTACACATACACACACACACACACACACACACACACACACACACACACACACACACTGGACCAGCTTTCGTATGACTTTGTCAAACAAAGTGTATGTGCTACTTTACTCTTTAAAATAAAGTTTGTGCGAGTCATCTGATGCTATAGTATGAATAATTTTATCTTTATTTCTTCTTTTATCTCAGTGAGACATATGAATCACCCTGGGCTCGTGTCCCCAAGTGGGTGTGTTTTTATCTATCTGTTCTTCCTTTTCCTGACTTTTTTCTCTCTTTCTCCAAGTGGCCTCTTATCTTTCATATCGCTGCTCTCTCTCTCTCTATCTCCCTCTCTCTCTCTCTCTCTCTCTCTCTCTCTCTCTCCCTCTCTCTCTCTCTCTCTCCCTCTCTCTCTCCCTCCTCTCTCTCTCCCTCTCTCCCTGTCAGTCCCACTCTCTCAGCCGGCTCAGTGCTGGTAGTGGCGGTAGGTATTGGTGTGCTGTCGCTGCCTTTCCTTCTTCAAATGTCATGGTGTCGTGATGTCACGAGGCATTTGGGAGCGAGACCTCCAGAGCCCGGCTGTTTTAAGTATTGATTGAAGTGCTCTCCTCCCCTGAGTGCCATTACATAAGAGAGATGCAAAAGAGCTACAAAGTCACAGAGAGGGAGGGACAAAGAGCGTCAGGAAGAGAGAGACAGAGGGAAGCAGGGAGGGAACAGGAGGGAGGAGAGGCAGAGGAGAAGCAGACTGAAGGATTTAAAGGAAAAGGCAATACAGGGAGCCTCCACTGTGGATGAAACCATGGCAATCAGTGAACCTGCAGCCCATCCATCAGAGAATGGTCAAATCCTGGACAACTGCAAACAGGAGTCATAGATCACGCAGAGGGAGGCTGAAAATAGCTGCTGAAGGATGCTCTTTACTTTACTCTCACATTGTTGTTGTGTCTTATCAGGGGATTGCAAAGATTCCAGGGCGTTCACACAGAAAGAGAGCTCAGGTCTTTGCGGTATGAAATGAGCAAGAAAGGAAAAGGTCTAAAGGAATAAAGGGCTTTGGATTCAGTGACTGTTTGACATTTGTCAGGTTATTTAAAAAAAATGTGAAGCGACAGCTGCACAGTTCCTGCAGACGCGTCCTTACGTCTGGGTGAATAGACTGATTACTAAGGGTGCTTTATAAGGGCTGAGTCTAATACATGAGAGGAGCTGTGATGTTTAGTGGGAGGCATTTCATTTCTCTATTAGATTTATTCAGGCTATTCTATTATAACTTACATTTTCAGCAGCACTCAAGGTTCAGTGAGTTTCAGTTATGCACTCAACCTTTTCACCTGATTTGATGCCCAGAGACTTTCATCTCTTCATAAGCATGTGAGAGTCTTCAGCCTCCTGCCATTTGGCCTCAGATGGTGATGTCATATCAGCAGTGACATCACCATCTTTCTATCCCGGGGCTCAGATCAGATCGATAATTCAGATAAGTTACGCAGATTGAAATAGATCAGTCAGCTGCACAAAGTCATAATAATGAACTGCTCAGGTGATGTCACACCTTTTCAATCAATGCGATCACAACTCTTCAACAAAGTGAAGTGCAGCTCAGCTACGGTCATCGGGTCGCACATCACCAGTGTGTGTGTGTGTGTGTGTGAGCGCCGTCCTGCTGTAAACCTCATCCAGACGATGACAGAGAGCGTTGAGTGAGGCCAGATTGTGTTTTTCATCGCTCATGACAACGCAGCTTGAACCTGGCAACGGACATCTGTGAGCATTTCACACATGACCTTGGTAGCAGCGGACAAAAGGGGCTGAACTCACCTGAGACGGATGCTAGCTGACGACAGTTTAAGGATTAAGTACTATAAACTAATATAGATCAGATCAATATAAAGGCGGCCCAGGTGTGGATGTGTGTGTGCGCCGATCGTGGAGCTTTTCCTGTTAACATGATGATCGTATTATTGATTCATGGTCTTTAGTGACATATGGATACATCATGTGCATCAGAGAATATTTATATAATTGCATTGTGTTTACTTTTTGATTTATAAAGCTTTTAAATCAAATAGTACACAAAATTGTGAACCCAGCATATGCACCAAATCTCTTCCACTACACTCACACACTCATAGACACACATGCACACACGTCCTGCCTCTTATTTCACGCTTGTTAAAATGATGTGTATGATATGCAACCAGCATGTGGAACCAAAACTCCTATTGATGACAGTTAACTGCACCCCACATGCCCTCACAGCCTCTATGCACGTGCACACACACTATCACACACACACACACAGAAACAAACAGGAAGGATGGTCTTTGTTACACAAGGTCTCGCTTTGACACGCAGGACTCCCCACCATGATGTACGACACCTCTTCAAAGATGTCAGAGACGAATGGTGCAGCGAGGACAGACTCAATATGTGACCTCTGATCTAACTCAGACCCTTGAACCGCATATTATCCTCCTGGTGCTTCATGACGGGCATTTGTGTGTGTGTGTGTGTGTGTTTGTGCGTGTGTGAGAGAGTTCACGCAAGTGTGTGTTGATGCCCGTGTCTGTTTTGTCAATGTGGCCTTAATTATCTGCCTTAAACGCCCGTGTGCACACACACATCCCCATAAGACTCTGACCAGATTGGATTTGTGTCGACTAGCAGAATAATTCCCAGACTTTCTCTGTGACTAAAAATAGAGACTTAAGTGAAAGAAATTAAAAAATAAATTGAAATTTAAATGTGAAGAAAGATTGCTTGTGTTTGTCTTCAGCGGTCTTGTTTTGCTTCCTTTGTCTCGTTCTTTTGTCGTGTCTGCAACTCAACGTCTCATCCTTTTAAATTGTTTCTATCAGTCATGTTACTATATTGTGATTTTAACTATTCAACCAGGAAATTGTCTTTGCATAAATTGCAAAATCAACCACAGAGATGACAGAAGTTGAAACAAACAGGCATTTTTATTCTATTCTATCTATTCTATTCTATTTAACAGCCATATTAATCTCAAACAGTGATCTAACTGTGCATGTAAAGGTGCACAGGGATCTGAACTGTAACATGAATCATTTTATTAGGATGTTTTCCATGTTATGATGCCATAACTATTATATTATTAGTCTCCCTTCCTATATAACCTCATGCTCTGGTGTTTCCTCCCCACTAGAGTCTTGAGTCTCTCTTCTATCACACAGGTTGAAGAGATGAAACATTTCTCTATCTGTTTGTCTGTATTTTGCTCGCTCTTTCCCTTTGCTTTTATCCTAACAACATCTTGTCTGCCGGCTGTCTCGGCTCCAAACAGAGAACAGACCTTTCTCATAATTAACTCCAGGGACTTTCTCCCACCCAGAGCCGATCCTCTGTCAGTGTGTGAGCTGTACACACCGGGGTCGTTACTCTTCTGTTTCATGAGCCCCAATCCTCTCTGAGAGATGTTTGTAGGATGAAATACAAACATTGTCCTGACAAGACCTCACATCAGATGTCATCTCACTTTATTTGAGTGGCTCAGCGGTAACTGACAGTGAGCATCAATGTTAAACAATCCTGTAAAAAGTCGGTGGAGTCTCACAGCAAAACTCTGAGACTACCTCTCTGTTTGACTCCTGAAGGGGAGGATGAAGAGGAGGATTGCTTCCATTTATAGAGCTTCTAGATAACAACCTGAAGTCTGATTCAGCCCCTTAGATGATCAATAATTGGCTTGAAAGCTATTTGTTCCTGTGCGATCAGACAGTTTACGAAGTGGCAATCAAACAGTCCAATTCCAGGTAGGAAGACATTTACACAGGTGAACCAGGGCTGAAACAAAATGGATCTGAAAAGGAGCCGAGGGACACACACCAGAGGGGTTAGACTGAATACTATCAGGACTATGGCCCCTTGGTTCTTACTTCCTTGGAACCCGTGATGACCTTTAATAAGCTTATATAAATGCTGCATATACGTTCCATCAGTGTGTTGTTAGCGCTCCATATGTGCCGTATCACCTCTCTCTCTCTCTCTCTCTCTCTCTCTCTCTCTCTCTCTCTCTCTCTCTCTCTCTCTCTCTCTCTCTCTCTTCAGATGAGAGAGGCTCCAGCTATGAGATGACTGATTAGATCTGCGTTCTGCATAGTAATGTTATATTCAACCTTTATTAACTACAACTGATTACATTCATATTATCATCACCTCTGTATCAAGGCATCTCTCAGCCACCTCCTCCTGATCAGCAGACAGGATGTGCTGGTCAGGCCCGCCTCCATTACAGAACACTTATGTAACAGTCAGAGCCCGCCTCCTGCACGTATACATACATATGTATGCATGCGTGTGCTGGTGACGGTGCAGGAGGAGGACGGCTGCTGGGGCTGGAACGGCGAGGGAGGATTTCATGAGTGTGGGGACTCACTTTGAAGATTAAGAGGGGAGAGATCATCATGGCGGCGTGCACAGGAGACTCAGCTACCGCAGTGCGACTGCAGGAGACACTCAAGGCCATCAGATGAATACTCAGACACACAGACACACAGACACACACACACACACACCGCACAAGCCGACTGGCCTGCTCCTCACTCAACTTTGGTGTTTGTTCATTACTGAGTATTAATTAGAAATGCACACTCGTCAAGAATTATCAACCACCCATAATGAAATCTGCCAGTCCTGCTTGTTGCTAAGCAATAGCAACCTTACACCTAGAGAGTGTTAAGTCATTTTGACTTTCTCATTTTCAGAGTGTTCCTCATGGACAGCACTGAGTTCAGGTGGAGTGTAATGAATTTTGATGCAATATTTGTGCTCCCATCTGTGTTTACAATGTTTCATCACATTTCACATTTTCCAGGATGTTGCAGAGAAGGAAGGGAGGAAAAAGATTCTATGCATCATATGGGTCATTTCAAATTCAAAACACTGGGAAATACATCCACACACACACACACACACACACACACACACACACACACACACAGACACACACACACACACACACACACACACACACACACACACACACACAAACGTGTCTATGACTGTCGTTCTCAGCATGGGGCCGGGTTGAGTGACCTCCTGGCTGGTGGGTAACCATCCATCACGGTCCATCACGGCCCAAGGTGAGTGTTTGTGATGGGGCGACACGCAGGCCGCTGAGACAGCCGTCCCATCCAGGGCCTTAGCGGTAAGGTCAGAGGTCAGGGGTCACGCCTGTTCCCACAGTAGCAGCAGGGGGATTGTCTCTGTTCACTGTCACCTCATCAACACACCCGTGGCTTTTGACCCCCATGAATTATTGAGACAGAGTAATCCTTGTTTCAGAGCAAATAAAGAGGGCAAAGCCGTGTAAACACCTTTTTCTAGGCATAGGAACTCCAATTCTGAACTAGATAGTCGCCGGTTTGCATGAATTACTGAAGACATCCTGAGTACATTGTTATTTTTAGTATGGCGATGACACTCTTATACTCTCTGACACCATTTAAGCTAATAAGTCAGTGTAATGACTGAACGGCTAATTAGCTTTCTAATTGACTGTTTAAATTACCAAAGCTCTGTGTTACTGACTTTAGCTGTTAGCCACGGCAGAGCAAAGAAGCCACAGTGTCACTCTACTGAATTCAATCCCACTGCACAATTCTCCTGGCTCAGCTGGAGCTCTGGGCCCCTCATATGGGAACAGTGTGTGTGTGTGTGTGTGTGTGAGTGTGATAGAGTCTGACACATGTTTGCAGTCAGCTAGGACCCAGGTAAATGCTTTATATTCTCTAGGGCGGCTTAAGCTGCTCCTGGCATGGGGAGAGCAGCAGCACTCAGCGTCTCCAGGGAGAATGGTGCAATACAACGTGTCTGGGCCAATGTTGAAGGAAACCAGCAGAAGATAGAAGTGGCGATGGCGTTATAGCGAAGGCGCCCGCAGCAGGCCGGGGGAATTGTTCTTTATTTCTTTTTCCCGCATCTGCACTCCTATATGCTCTTAACTATGCAAACTGTATCATAACTAGCTCACAAAGCTACGCATCAGGAGTGCAAAGAAAACTCTGGAAACTTTACTGGCTGGAAAGTAAACTGCTCATTTACTTGGGGGAATAGTTTTTCACTATTTATTCTTAAAATTGATAGGAGCGTGTGTGTAAGAGCCACAGTGAGGAGCAAGAGCATCTGGAGTGTTTACAGAGCAACAAGGTAGGAAACAAGGGAATGAGTGCAGCATCATACACAGAAACAGTAACGAGGTGGTACATAAACATAAAGTAATGATGGAATGATGCAAAAATAGAAACTAATATGTAAGTAATGAGTTATCAGTTACATCATTTAGCTCCTGATACAGAATTAATAAGCAGTGATTGATTTAGTGAGTGATCAGGATGCAGATTAAATTAATAGAGGCCCTGTTTCCATGTTTACACCTTTCATTATAATCCAGCCTGTATCCACGTGTGTTAACCAGAACATTGTGTTAATGCAGAGGTGTGTGAGTAGTCGGAGCGCATGAATCAGATTTATGTATGTTGTCTGGCTCACATAGCCCAGGGTGTAAATACAGCAGCTTATTGTCTTCACTGCTCCACTCTGCTTAATAAAGCTATGTGGAAGCAGGAGTTGGGACTTGGCTCCTGGATGGCAGCAGCCTGGACAACAAAATAAGTAATTTGTTACTTATAATTGATTAAACTAATTGATGAAACCAGCCCAACTACTAAGATCTGATCGGAATGCAGGCAACAGTTAGCAGCATCATCAGGAACAATTCATCAATAAGCAGTTAGGTCCTAATTTGTTTTTTACTCCCTACTCAGGATTTTAACGTTTTATTTACTATTTCTTAAACGTAACAGTGAACCCATCCCATCCTCTCAGCTGTCCTCTGTGGACTCTGCATGTCCACCTGCTTTGTGTTCCTCCCACATTGGACGGACGTCGCCTGCTTGTCTGAGGCGGGAGCTAGATGGACGGCGGTTGTGAATGTGTTTGCCGGCGCGTCTTATCTCCGTGACGGACCGGCTACCTGTCAAGGCCGTGCCCTGCCTCTCACCGGGCCAGAAGAAAAGAAAGAAAGAAAGAAGCCAAACTGAAGATGTGACAGATAAGAGCATTTGCCTTTACGTTGCCTTCAGGGATCCTGGCTACCTGGAGCCCTCGGGCCAAACACTGTTTCAAAGCGGGCGGCTCAGCGGGGCCACATGTTGACTAACAATACAGGCCCGGCATCAAAAAGAGACGTTACCTATTTCATATTCAAATTCTTTCAGGTGAATGTAATATTTATGTCCCTCGTCTTCTTTTCTCCTTTCCTTCCTCGCCCTGTGTTAGCCGCTGTCCGGTTTCGAGCTACAGCTGCGGCTGAAGCGAGAGAATCTATCATCCCCATCAGTTGAGAGAACTCCAGGAGTGTTATTACTTTGAGCCAAGCCATTAAGCTTTTACCCCAGGGCGATCGATGGCAGATGCTGGAGGGGTTGTTTATCTTTTGTCTTCTTATCAGAGAGGCAGAGAGAGGTGAGGGCACAGGGAGGGAGAGGGGACAAGGGGACGAAGGGACGAGGGAGAGAGACGGGAGGAAAGGAGACGGAGTGACAGAGAAGGAAGAGACAATGTGAGAACAGCGTGTTCCAGCACAGCAGCAGCTCTGATCTGAAATGGAGGCTGGGCTACACTTAGACATGACAGGCAGCGTGCTACCTTTTGATTTGCCAGACTTCAAGAGAGGATCTTGACAATTTTGATGTGAGAGGTGATTAGACAAGGTTATCTGAGAAGCTCACAGCCTGCAGGCTTTAATACAGAGTATGATGATTGGATCCACAGAGAGCTTTAGTCTGCAGCTCATCATTAAGCAGCTCAGACACAGAGATGCAATATTTACCTGTCCAATGTTTAACAATATTCGTGACTCAAACTCTCATTAGCTCGGTCGTGTTCTGATATTTTCGCAACGGGAAAAACATTTGGGAGGTGATTTGCGTGAAAGGTTGAAGACATGCTGAGTAGAAACTGCCCTCCTTCTAACCGACGAGATGTGTGAGACATTCTGACGAAAGCTGGATGAGTCACCGCTCATGGGAGCAGTCAGACAGACAGAGCATGAAGAAGGGAGAAATGGAAACCAGCTGTCTCTCTCTCTCACACACACACACACCACACCACACACACTCTTTTAGTTTCATCAATAACTTCAAAGCCCCCTTTTTAAAATGTGTTAATTCCCCCTCATAAATAAAGTAAAAACACATCATGAACTAGAAATACGATGAATTCATCTTCATAATTACGAGCTGCATTTTTCATCTCACCCTTTTTACAACTGTCTCTTTTCCTTTTCCAGATCCAGGTCCTCAATTAATGCTGTGATTCATCTCCCCTTCCTCTCATATTCCCCCCCCGCCCCCCTCCTCCTCCTCCTCCTCCTCCTCCTCCTCCTCTCTCTGTGTCCCTCGCCTCATTCCATTCAGCGAGCTCTTCATTATCGTTCCCCATTTTGATTCTGCATGCAGGTGTGAGCAAAGATGACTTTCATATCAGATCATTCCTAACAAGCACGTATGAGCTGAATGTTTTCCTAAGCGTCTGAAGTTTCATGGAGCTTGCCGACCTCGCTCCTGCAAAACTTATGAAATTTATGCAGAGTTCTTACACAGTTAAGTATAATCACTAAACTGTTCAAACAAGTGTGAACTAGATGTGCATGCCTATAATAAAACAGTGTGTGTGTGTGTGTGTGTGTGTGTGTGTGTGTGTACATGTATGCAGTGTATGAAACCAGAGAGTCAGTTACTGTATGAAGCGTTTGCAGTAATAAGTGTCTTTCCCTTTTTGTTTACATGGCGGGTGTGAATCACTTCCTGTTTACCATCTGAGCACAGGGCCAGTGTGTGCCTGCTGAATGGGGCCCATTGATAGGCCCTGAAGCCTGGGCCTTTCCTGCTGACAGCCCTAACGCTGCTCTGGGGAGCCTCCTGTCAGCAGCCTCCAATCTCCACAAACCTGCAGACTCACACACACACACACACTCGATGAGCAGCTTATGAGCTGACCTGAGGGCAGAGTGAGTGTGAGTGAGCGTGACCTTCCATAGGAGCTCTCTGTGATCTCCGATATTATTCTGTTCCTCAGCTGCAGTTAAAGTCACGTCCAGTTATCTGTTGAGGTTTAATCACAGTCTGGGGTCTGAATGGCCGACAGCAACAGGAAGCTCTCTCATGCAGACGTCTGGTTGTTCTCCTCGTGCCCTACCTGACCACTTGGCACCTTCGTCATGTTCCTGCCTCTCAGCGTCAGACCACTTCAGCCTCCTACGTGCATGACTGCTCCTCATTTGCTCAGGATCTCCCCGAAGGCCTCAGCAAAAAATGAGGAGACATGGAAGATTGCAGGTGTGGGGAAACATTGCTATCTCTCTCACGTAAGGCGGCTCTGCAGAGCGCCGCTGAGCCGAGTCCACACAGCCGTCATGCTCAGGAAGGAGCCGGCTGGATTCAGGCCAGGGAGACGGTGTATCGATCAAATCTTTGCACTTAGCAAGATCAAACCAGGCAGAGAGAAGGTAACACACACCTCTTCATCAACAGGCATCTGACCGTGTTCATAGGAAAGATCTGTGGAAATGATGAAGATCTTGTGAAATTGCACAAAAGACGATGGCACTCGTTAGAGCTCATACCTCTGCCAAGGCCATGTAGTTATCCGATCATGGCTTCATCTCTCACTGGTCACATTTAAGTGGTTATCGAAGTTCAAACTCCCTTTCTCTTGTTAGCAGCCTCATTAGTAGTAGAGTTGGTTACAGGACTTGACAGGAACACTGGAGTGAGCGTTGAATGTTGAAGCAGTGTTGCATTGTTCTTAGAAAAATGCTACCAAGTCACAAATGATTATATGATATTATTTAGGGAATAGAGGAAGACTGGCCCTCACCTGCAGGTCTTTGAAAGGACACACATTCATGGGTCCTCTGAGGGCTGCAGCACCAGAACTGGGCCACAGATATGAAGAGGAAGACTTCCAGGCGATTTACATGAAGGCCACTGTGGTCTCTGTTTGCAAAGATTAATTAAAGACTGAAAAGGTGGAGATTTCCTTTCAGTGTTGAGCTGTAAAGAAAGCTCCTCCGGCTTATCTTTTCCCTTTTTCTTCTTCTTCTGATGTGACCACTGGCAGCATTCTGCTACATGAGCTGAATTTAAAACGACAAACCAAGAGGCTGTGATGACGTCAAGGAAGCCTTCAATCTGTAACTCATCTCAGTGTGACGTGGTGAAGTGACGTAAATGCACAAGGGACTACAAAGAACGGATTTGCATACACGCACGCACGCACACACACACACAAACAAAGACACACACACCAGCACCCGTCACTTTCAGCAAACATAGCTGGACTCCACCAAGTGGGCATTTGGGTGTGTTCTCTGCCGAGAGAGAAAAGAGAGAGAGAGAGAGAGAGAGAGAGAGAGAGAGAGAGAGAGAGAGAGAGAGAGAGAGACGCTATTGTTTTTCTAAGGCTAGGAGGAAAAAGCAAAAATGGCCAAGAATGATACCACTCACTCTTTGAGGTACATTGATTGTGTGTCAGACACGACATGCACACACACAGAGAGAGAGAGAGAGAGAGGGAGCGTCAGTGTGTAGCTGAGGCTGTTTCAGAGGATGATGATGATGATGATTATCTGTGACTCTGCTGTTATGATCTCTCGCTCTCTCTTTCGCTCTCTCTCTCTCTCTTGCTGTGTGTGTGTGTGTGTATGTGTGTGTGTGTGTGTGTGATTGAATCTTTCGTAGCCTTTACCCGCTGAGCTTAATACACAAACATATGCGGAGAAGATGCAGCCCACAGTTAGAGTCTAACATCTTGTATTGTAAATTCAGTTATAAAATCTTAATTAACCATCAACGACTTCAACATATTAAATATTCCACATTGTAAATCAACACATCATTAATCTTTAAATAGACACACAACTAAATATGTTTGCCTGCTCTTTGTATTGTTATAACACACATTGAGTCATTTCCACTCTAACTCCTGTTTAGTTTAGTTTGATTTCCGTCTCCAGAAAAGAGGACATCTCTCACATTCCTCCTCACATAAACATAGGAAGCCGTTGCTGATGGAGGACAAACATCAGGACGTTTTTGACAACAGTCCATACGTTTGCTCCAGGATGAAATGAAAGGTGATGTTTTCATTAGCTGGCCATGACTGGATCAACACACACATGCATCCACAGCATGGAACAGAGGAGTTATTGTTGTACATTGGACACAGTAATGAGATGCCATATTTGTTTGGAGTATAATGGAGTGTTTATTTGCTCAAATATACAAAGATATTTGGAATAATAATGTAGAGGAACATGTAGTGCTCCCTGTGTGGGGCTCTGATGGTCTGTGTGTGTCGGGAGAGAAAGTTTCTGTTAGCTTACATTAGATTATGTAACTGTGCTAAATAGTATTAGCACTCAGAAATGTTTCTCCCATGTATTTGTTCTTTATTCTGTAGGATCATTTGCAGCTTGAAGGTCCATATTAGTCTCATCAGAAGCTTCTTGATTCATGATATCTGACCCTATATCTTATGTTTTATTTACCGCATTCAACTTCTGATAATTAGATACCTGCATATCAGCAAACATCAATTAAATCAAGATCCTGTCACCCAGACTGTTTCATCAAATCACTTCTGTTCTGCTTTAAACTGGGTTAACCTCTGTGAGTCAGCCAGGATGAGAACACTGACTGAAGTCAAGTCTCTGCCAGGGGAAATGTTCTTTGTGGGACTTGAAGTTCTTTGATCAAATGGATGAGAGGAAACTTAGACAGTGTTTGGATGGGCTCATGGTTCACAGTCACACAGGTAGAGAGCTTCACATATCCCAGTTTGAAAGGGAAACAGGTGATGCAATTTCAGGCAATGAACACTTTGTGAGAGTGAAACTAAAGTAATAGAATAGTGTGAGGAGAAAACAGGGATTTAACAGGTGGAGCTTACCGGGGAACGATAAGAGCAATTAGATTCACACACACATTGAAACGTGAACGATGGAAACAGAGTGGAAACAGCAGCAGAGCTCCTGTCTCTGTTACAGGAGTTTGATCTGCTTTGATTTTTGATCCTGCACAAAAAATTGCTTCAATATGAAACAATCACAAAATGGAAACTGTAACTGTTAAAGTAGGAGTGAAATTAATGTGTGTACTGATCCAAAGACAAATAGTAAAACATTAAAGCCTATTTAATGATCATTTGATGTCCTTTTCTCAGAACTAAGACCATATTAACTAAGATAAATACATGTAAACATCTATAATTGTATGTTCAATTGTATGTTCATTTTCTTCCTCTGTCTTCAAACGTTCATAGTTGCTTAAATAATGTAGATCAACCTCTCATCACTTGGAGACGTTCATTTCCATGTTGTGTTGCTAGAATGAAAGCAGGTTTGGTTTCCCTCCCCTCCCCTCCCCTCCCCTCCCCTCCCCTCCCCTCCCCTCACCCATGGGTGAGTCCTCTGAACTACATCCCTTCAGATAACCACCGACAGTCACCGTGACAACCTCCCTCTGGATGTCCGCTCTGTCGCCCACCCCGACCTTTATTGCTTATCCCCAGTCTGGCTCAGGCATGTACACAATGAAAGGCACAAACACTTCACACATACACACAGATGGCCTCTCCAAGGATACACACACACACACACACACACACACACCACACACAACAACTCACCACAGATATTCAACAATTCAATTTTCCTCCCGGGCTTAAGTGGCGTTGAGGCTTCCTATGAACGCCCGCCTGCCTAATCATTCAGGATGTGCAGGTGAATACATTGCGGTGATCAGCGTTGTGCTCAGCAGCGCTCGGCTCCACAATAATGGGAAATGATTGCCTTTGATTCCATAGCAGAACCTCGGTGGGCTTCTGACTGCTCCTTTGATCATTACACTGCGCAGGGCTCCTCACTCAAAGGCTCAGTGGGTGGGATGGAGGATATTTGTGGGTATAAATGTGGGCATGTGGCATTTTCAGCACAGCTATTAATATATTTCTGCAGCCGGCATCCAGCTAATTACTACAAAACAGACCTGGGAGAAGACACACACACACACACACACACACACACACACGCACACACACATACACACGTCAGCACTCTGAAAGCCTCTTCATAAGTGACTTTAATCTGTCAGTGTACATTTTAACAACATCATCTGATATTATTTCCCCTTGTTTTTATAGTAAAACTTGTCCGATGAAGAGTGACCTGTCAAAATAAAAGTCCAACTCCATATCCGTTCCTGCTCTAACATGAGACAGCTGTTTCATACGTGCACCAGCTTGTGATTGACCTTATGTTGTATCACTTGAGGGTAAAACAACATCACATTGAACACTTTATAAATGTGTTCTGTCATCTTAAAATGTAGATGTTTACTGTGATACCTCATGAATCTTACGTGAGAGTCTTTGCTGAGGCTTCACTGTCACTGCCTGACACTAATATTATAAAACTTCCTCTAAAAACTTGAAAAATGCGACTTTTCCATAAACATGAACAACCTCAAACACAAACACACAGCATACATACATACATACACACTGTACGCGTACACAGTGTAGAGAACAGTGTGTGTATACAGATACATTCCTCTGTGTAAGTGTAAGCAGAATCCTTCCTCTCCAAGTGGCTGTGGGCTTTACATACAGTAAGTAATCAGTCAGTAATCCTACACATCACATTACCATCATGCAGGAAGAATCACACCAGCCTAATCCTACACGGCAGTAAATACAATCTTAATCTTAAAAACCTATATTTATACTTCAGCAAATCCCTGAACCATCCTGCGTTTTTATGACACGATCTCTCCGCTCCATTAAGTCCACAGCTCTGTGTGTCGCTGTGTTATCCACAACCACCTCCATCTGAAATGTCATCCTCTTTGCAGTCAGTGTGTGTGTGTGTGTGTGTGTGTGTGTATCCATCCACGTCACAGGAGTGTGAGTGGGATATTGAACACTCTGACATGAAGGAAAGGCTGTGTGCTGCATGTGACTCACTCACTTTGGCTCTGTGTGTCTGCAAGTCCATGAACTTGGAATGGAGTTTGCATAGAAAAGCTAACTTTGTGTCTGGTGACTCATAGATTTAGCTGTAAAGACTCCAGAACTCCTCCCTCCTTCTGTCCCCCCTTCCCTCTCTCTTTCTCATCCCCCCTCTTTCCTCTCAGATGTGCGCTTCAAAGTACGTCACTAGTCCTGCTGTTTATTTGCAGCTTTCCTCCCGGCGTTCCTCCTCCTGTGCATCACTTTCATTTGCCACACCGGCTCTGAAGGCCCGTCAGCTCTGCCACACATGGCCTGACAGACATGTGCACAGGATGCAAAGAGCATTAGGCTCTAACTATTCAGGGAAGTATATTTTTCCCTCTTACTGAGCGGTGTAGACGGCGATGGGAGGGGGGAGGAGTCGGGAATGCAGGGGGAAAGAAACTGCACACACAATCAAACCTGCTCACACGTGCAGCTGGACCCATGCAGGATTTAGAGCCGTCTGTGCATTTTGCTTGTGCTGCCCTGAGCACAGCTGAATGCAGTAATTACATATGCACCGCTATAGATCCAGAGGCTAACCCTGCTGATTGCCTCTCCCACCTCGTGTCAAACCTAATTGCAATTGTTAAGCTTAAAGTTGCTCTCATAAATGAAATTGACAAACTGTCACCTCAGATTAACTAGTGTGGGGGAATGGATGATGTCATTTGCATCACACCTTCGCACAACTTTCACTTTTCACACAGGCAGCGTGTTAGAGCGGTGTATAGGAATCCATTCCATGATTAATAATGTGGACTTTATTCAAGTTCAGCAGGACAGTAAAGCTGAGAAAGCAGAGTGTAAAGGTCCTCATCTCAAACGAAGATAAATCAAATATTCATAATTCTTTTTAATGGCCAGCAGTCCTGTTTTTCCTGGATTTACTGAGGCACTGCTGATCTTGGAAAGCTGCATTGCGTAATGCTGTCGAGGGCGCAAGCGTTTTATTGCTTTGATAATTTATGAAAACATGGTAAACAACACGCGGCTCGACCCTCCATGTTTACTCACATGAGCCTGCAGTAGGTCCGATCACATCACATGTTATATTCCTTCAATTACGCCTGTGGAAGCCATCATAAAGTATAAATTGCAGCTGCTACTGGAGAGAGAGGGGGGGGGGGAGCTGGGCTGATGGTTTCTTGGATTGCTCACTCTGTGCGCTATATACATAATGTATAACTTTACGTAACAACCCTTCTCAATATGCAGATCAATTATAGCTCGGCTGCAAATTATTTCAATCAAAGATGAGAGGAAAGACGGACACGCTGTCACAAGATGTACCAGCTTGGCCTCAGACAGGTGAGGGTAAGTGGCGAATCATGTAAGCGGTGAAAAGCTTCCAATGTAAAAAGCAAGAATCCCCTCAGGGTGCTGAGACATACATGTGCAGTCATGTATGTCATGAGCTCTGGCCACGCCAAGGACACGGAAATATGAAGAAAAAAGTAAATGAAAGAGAGTAAAGAAGTCAATAATTGGGTGTTTCCTCTTTTAAGGCTCATTATGGCAGATGCAGTGTGTGTGAGGGTCTCATATCTCATTGCATCACTTTTAAAGACACAAACCTTAATGCGGTAAACCAGGTGGAGAACATCTGCTGCCCATGATAACGGACATCTGAAACACACTCTGTCTATAAAAAGAGGTTGATGTGACAGCAGAGTTTGCACCGTGACACAGTTTTGAAGGATTTCTTCCCCCCCGCACATTTATACCCGAGGCTGTCAGATGATTGACAATAACAAGAGTGATATAATGAGCATGCTGCTGTGAAAACACTCGGGAAGAAGCCTGATTCAAGGCGTCACGCTTCATGCCGCGGCTTATTTCAGCAGCTTCAAGCCTGTGGAAGTTCATTTTACAGAATTAATGACAGCAGTTTGGTCTTCAGGTAGCATGAGTCATCTCAAGCAACTAACACATATAACAACAAACAAGTATGCATCCACACTTCTATCTGTAATTCTATTGTCTCTAACATTGCTATTAAAGTCTTTATGCCGGTGATGAGAGCTTCCTGGCCCTCTGATTGATGGAATCGGGCCTGTGCAGCGGGTCAGGTCGGCCCAGCCTGCATCCTGGGCTCACATATGGGCAGTGTTGTCTTGAGAGAACTGTGCTCAGTCAGCCGTGGCCTACAAACAGACTGCGAGGCTGTGATGATGCTGAGAGTTTTATATTTTACTGAGCATTTGTAGCAGCCTCTCACCGAAGCCCTGAGGTCCCCATTTATCTTAGTCTATGCATATGCGCACACACACACACACACACGCACACATACACCTGGTCCAACGCGTTTAACTGCAGGAATTTGAGGTACTTGTGCTCGAGTGTTTCTATTTTGTGATTGACTCCATTACAGAGGGAGATAAAGAGCATTTCTGCAGATTGAGACTAAAGAAATCATAGCATGTTTTGGTTTTATTTTTTTAGTGTGCAGACGACCATGAAACCCTCTTAGTGACCTCATTGTTGATACAAAGTTCATCTTGTACTTCAGGTTTCAACTTCACGCTCCTACACAAACTTGTTCAAATCTAAGTGATGTGGAAGTGATGATGCAACATGAAACAGAAGTGAAGAAATCGTGATGTTGTTTAGTTTAATTTCACTTACTTTAGAAGTCGGTTACATAAATATTTGTACAACATGAAACACGTTAAAGGTAAATGAGTGAGAAATAACACATGCTAACATCGTGTCTCTCTTTGTTTCTTTATTTGTACATGATGCTGGTAGAGTGAGGTGCAGAGCTGCATGCTCGTCTCTTAAAGCAACAGGGGCGCACATAGACGTGTGATACTGGGGGTTTCCTCCCTGTTGTTGTATCTGATCATTATCATGCTACACTGGAAGGTTTACACCCAGCTGGCTTTTGAAAACAACAACAAAAACAACAATAGATCTAGTTAGTCACCTAAACTACCCAACGTTAATGTTAGATGGTGATTAAAATGTTGATGATGTTGTAATGGATTGAGTTATCAGGGAAATGGATGCAGCAAAATCAATGCTTTTGATCACAAACGATACAAAAGACACTGAATACTTTACTTTTGTTCCTTGAGTCCATTGTCATTCTATCTGTATGTGTGTAACTTCCTATTGTACTTTCTCTACCCCAGCTTGAACATGACATACAGCGCGGGGTTAATTAAAAAGAGAGATCAGCTTAGAGCTCGCTGCTTTATTAGTGAGATGAGTGAGCGAATCCACAGACGATCGACGACCTCACTGATAACCGCCGGATGAATGATTTGTGGTTCTTTCCATTATTGGGAGCTCATCTGAGAGAACATTGATATTAATGAGCGTCCGTGCTTTTCTCCCATCTCACTTAGCTCCTAATGCAAATCACACGGTGCGTACTGCAGCACGCTTCCTGCTCTAATGGCTCATGGGGATTTCTATTTATTTATTTATTTCCATCTCAGCTGTGGCAGCGATCCAGATGATGTAACAGCTCCACTGAAATATCATCACCAGGGGGAAGAGAGAGAGAGAGAGAGAGAGAGAGAGAGAGAGAGCTGAGCATCAACACACAAGCAACATCAATCCCCACAACACATCTTTAAATATTCATCCAGTGATGCCACTTATGTAAGCGTGAGTGCCAGCGGGACCCAGGCAGACACGTGTGTGAGAGTGGGAGACTTTCCCTGCTTCACATGACACGTGTGCTCATGTGTTCCCCCTCCAGCAGACACCTGTTACTCCCTTTGTTCTTCCTCCATCTTTGTTCTATCCTGCACGTCGGTCATTAGCAGGTATTTCCGCTGACAGCCTGCAATGATCCCCAGCTTTTTAATTAGAATGGTGTTGGATGAGAGCGGAGAGTTGCACGGCGGATAGATAACGACGCTATTTATTGCAAAGGTGAGGACTTTGAGAGCTGATCGCAGGAAACAGTTAATCCTCCTCCAGACAGGAAAGGTTACCCAGAATTTGCAGATGTCTCAAATATTTACACAAGGTGTGCTTAGACATTCAATCTCTCTCTCTCCCTCGCCCCTTCTTCCTCTCTCTCTGCGCTGTAAAATAGTTTACATCCTTCCTGCGAGGTAAAACACTGGGGAGACATTATAAACACTTTTATAAGATGTATCAAGGGAAGCTAAATATTTAGATAAGGGGACGTGGAAGAGGCCGATCTATCACTTTGGACAGAAACCTGCAGAGGGCACAAAAAGGGAATTTACTGGATCACAAATGTTCTTTTCTTATCCTGTCTGACGCATGCAGCCTGTCCCTTATAGAACCATGACATCTGGACTGTGTGGATGAAGAAATCCATAAATAATGTGTGTGGTTATTTGTGGATATGCTGTTAAAAGTTTAAAACAAATTGAAAAAATACAAATATGTACTGACATATAGGACATATATGTATTTAATGTGTGTACAGGGACAACATAGTGTTTGTTTACATATATGGGTATGTTACATAGTGTATATCTATATACAACATGGACACACATCATATATTTGAGCATAAAGGCAATACATCATCATGTGTGGTTTGTTTACATACATAGCAAATACATGAATCCCCTCTGAAAGCGTACAGTTGCGTTTAGAAGCAGAGAACGTGACTGATGAGTGAGCCAGGTGCAGGATGTGTCTGATTCTCCTCTCTTCAGCCCGTAAACACCTCAGCTGTGCCCTTTGTAATCAGATAATTGTTGCTTTGTCGTCACAATTTAACACAGCTCCTCCTACGAGGAAGAAAAGAGAAGGACATTGGGATTCTAAAGATAGCAGCATCCTGGGTTTACCAGTTGGTCTGTAGTAAATGGACACGCTGCCTTCTGCACCTCCAGGATAATTTGATTTAGCCTGACATGCTAAATTACCTCGCCGCTGCCTGTCCGCGTTATCCTCTAATTCAATTCACCGTCACTTCACACCCGGAGGCCGGCCTTTCGGTCGATCGGGCTCCAGAGGGACCCGGAGAGGCCAGGTTAGGTGGTTTCCTGGGTGGGTCGGAGGCTTTGGGTGGGACCCCCAGGACCGGGGGAGTGATGACCCGGCGAGGGTTGAGGCGACCAGGCAGTGAACTTGACAACACGGCCGTGACCTCGGAGGGGAAAGGAAAAGCTGAGGCAGAATTACATGCTGGCTTACAGCACATACACACACAGACACACAGTTACGGCACATTGTAGCCCACTTGATTGTACAGATGCGGTCAGAGCGATGTATATCATTAGAGCTCGCTGTATAATTTCTCTTTCCAAATGTATAAATATGTAAGATAACACTGGATTCATATTTTCCTAGTGATTAGACTAAAGATGGCATCTAGGTAATGACTGACTCTCCACCACAAACTATACATTACCAAGAAACAACATCACTTTTAATCCTTCTCTATAAATACATACACTTATAGAAAAACAGTTTCCATCATCCAGACAGGAAGTGTTTTCCCGTTTCTCTCCTGGTTCTCCTCCGATCTTCATCCCTTTATTACTTCAATAAGGTTTTCTCCTCCTCCTCTCTCTGTTTTTATCGTCGATGTTGTTGAACCCAAATCCCGCTCTGAGACTTCCAGCGGACTAATATTTGTCTTTCCACCTCCTCCCACCCGCCGAACATCTGGACTGGAGCATTTGCCCGAAACACAAACTTCCTTGGCGAGCCTCTGTATCGTTTGATGAATGCATACATGACCATCGATAGTTTACACGGCTGTAAACATACCGCCTTGACCTCCAGCACACCAGGCTGCACAGCTGACTGCTGATTTTTCTCTTTTCAATATCAACATTTATCATATAGGGATGTAGACGTGTGTGTACGCCATGTAGGGAATCTGAATACACGTGGTTAACATCACTAACAGGGAGACTACAGGTTTGATATTGTGTTTCCAGACAAAACACGATAGAAGCCTAGATTATATACATTATATAAACTCTTCACTATAACATGGAGGTCAAACTTTCTATTTCTGAGCAGGAAATCAGAGGTGATTCATGCACAGTGACAGTGTGTGAGCAGCTCAGTGTGAGGTCGGACTGCACACAGGTTGATATGCAGCCCAGGCTTTGCTCTCTCGTTTGATGAAGGCAGCCTACAGGTGTTTGCTGTGTGTATTGTTTTGGGGGAATAATCCGATTGGTGCAGAGGCTCAGAGCGCCGAGGAGGAAATGAAAACTGATAAAGTGCAGCCGTTCCTCTGTAGCAGCGTGAATCTGAAGCTGAGGGGCTGATAAGAGACACGGAGACAGAGGAGGAGAATGAAGTGAACAAAAGCCATTATGAACACACTGCTACGCTGAAGCAGTGTGTGAATGTTGCCATGGAGCCAAGCCTGAAGTTTGATCCAATTGGGTCTTTGCGATGGAAGTCATTACAGCTCAGGCTCACTGCTCTGATTGAAGTCTTTATGTGGCGGTGAGCCGGCGTGACTTCATCTGCTGCCAGGTCAGACGGAGCCACTTCAGCAATCAGGTGGGATTCAGGCGGGGAAAGATGAGGAAAGATGAGCTGTGGGTGCCTTCAGTCAGGCAGGCTGGGGGAATTTCATGAGCAGCTCCCTCATGCGCACTGTACACACATATAGGTTTATACATCTGTATACACACGCACACAGAGAGAGAGAGAAGGAGTGTTAGAGAGAGAGGGAGATTACATGAGGTTGCAGGGAGCAGCTGAGTGTTTCTGTAGGTGGCAGTAGAGCTCACAGTTCCTGCTCTCTGAGCCGCTGAGTACTTTGCCCTCATAAATTCCTTCATAAATCCTTTAAACCAAATGCATCACATATTCCTCTTACATGTCAGTTTAGTTTGGTCAGTCAGATTCAATGTCTATCAATGTAAAATGAAATATTGTGCTTGGTTGAACGGTTTGGTCAAGTTAAAAGCTGGGAGGAGAAATAGCAGATTCCTCCTCTTCTGCTTCTCTGTGGAGTTCGGAGGACAAGTCAGCTCTTTCAGCGGGAACAACCCCGAGTCCTGCATTCATTTGCATTCATGTGTCCCTGTAAATATATTCCTCTGTGTTCCTCAGACAGAGACATCACTGTGAGGAGTGTGTGAGACAGGGTGGCCACCAGCAGAGAGAGCAGGAGGCAGGAAGGGGATGAAACAAAGAGCGAGGAGACGGATCAGAATTTGCAACGAAAACAACAATGATAGCAGATATGGTATTGATACGCGAGAGAGATTTGCTCAGGAAGAGCTTGACACACATCATGGCGTCGAAAAGGGAGAGGGGGAAAGAGCAGGAATGACTTTATGTTGAAAGAGGAAGACGGATGTGACCCAGCGGTTAGTCACGTCCCCTGTGGGGTCTCGGGGGGGGGGGGGTTAGTAGTAGTAGCCTCTCACTCCCTTCTCCTCGCTGGCTCGTCCCTCCACATCTGGAGTCTATTTAGCATCATCAACCTCTGAGCCCCCCTGGCCCGACACCTCCCCCCTAAAAACTACCTGGGATCAGGACTTCTCAGAGGGCAGTAAGAGTAAACAGTCCCTCCAGTGTTTTCTTGCTATTTCATGAGCTCTAATGGAGCTTCAGAGCTTTGAAGCTCTGCTGGCATGTGGAGGAACATCACACGCCGTGTTTTGGTTGTTGCTCGTTGCATCATCTCGTGTTATCGTTCTATCATTCTCGATCTCATTCCTACAGATCGACAAACCGCTCGACTCTAACCTCAGGCTGCTAAATCACGTCTGACTCAGCACTTTGACGTCTTAAATGGAGGAAAATATGTTGCTTTAATGAAAAACAAATTCATTGAGGTATGGCTCGCTGTCAGATGCGCTCTGATACACAACGATACAATGTTCTGCTCCTTCCCGCTCTGTAAATGAGTCAAATCTAATGACGAGGTTTCACATTAAACCATAAGCCACAGCCGATTTGTGTCTGTGTGTTTACACGGAGCTGTCGCAGACCCCAGCCCCGCCCGTGCCCAAAGGATTAGAGGAGAGCAAACACCTCTGTGAAAGTGTTAAACATAGGCCGGTGATGGATTTGCACGCTGGTCAGTCAGTGGAGGAGGACGCCATTCCTTCTCTGTTGTTTGAGTTGTGACCTGTACGTCTGCACTCAGGCCCCTCCCCCTGTACGCCAAGGCCACTCTGGGTGTGTGAGATACAGCCTGGGTCAGAGGGAGCAGAGAGGTTTGGGCGGGCTGAGCGTGTCAAACGTTATCATGAGTTCATATGAGGAGGACGTGTGCCATGTTTCTGCCAAAACCTCAGCAGTGATGCACTTTGGCTACAGATGGATTCTGTAGAACCTACAGTGTGTAATGGGTGTGCATTCTGCTAAGTGGATGTAGCTCTCATGAGTCTACATTATGTAAAGCAGCTGCAGTGTGTGTGTGTGTGTGTGTGTGTGTGTGTGTGTGTTTGGTGATTCTTGGCTGTAGGGGTCCACATGGGAGAGGGCGGGAGTTCCTGGGCACCGGGCCTTTAACAGTAAAACATTTCAGAGGCTGTCTATCACAAACCTGTAATGACTTCACCAGACAGAGCCTGGATTCCCTCCCCCCCCCCAACCCCACACACAACCCACCACCAACACCAACAGCCATAAAACGCTGCATGTTTGGAATGCAGAGCCTGAATCCTGCGGAAGAAAAATGAAACAGAGATCACACACATACCAGAAAGTACGGCGGTTAAGCAGCGAGGCGCCCGAACCCTTACGAGTGTTAGGAGTGCTCCGATCTTCAGCACTGAACTGGGAATCACACACACATACGCACACATAAGCAAGTGTGAAAGATGTGCATGCCAGCTGTAGAAGGTCGGGACACTGAATGATTCATAGAGGCGTGTTGGAGACTGTGTGTTTACAGGAGGTCACACCAACACGACCGTCCTCCTCACCTTTGACCCCTCACCTACGGGGTAAAGGAAGGGTTAGTTTACCAGATCAGGAGACGGAGAACAAGACCAAACCAAGCATCAGTGACACCCCATTAAAACGAGATGGCTGAAGATGAGAGGCGGGGACAGAAAGTCTGGATAAAGAGGAGAACACAGGTGAAAGGTCACAGCTGAGTAACTTTGTAAGAATCAAAACAAACATGCAGAATAAACACAGATTGAAATGTGTCTGGAAATAATGTTGCCACTTTAATGGACCACATCAAATTCCCCAGCGTGTGTCCATTAAAGTTCCTTATCTGGGCTCAGGCCCTTCACACAGAGCGGAGGAGGAGTCATGTTACTAAGCTGGACCTCCCATGTGGAAGCAGAGGTGCAGAAACGCATCATGTAATCCAGGGATCCTGTTAGACCATCAAACCCTCAACCAAAACAAGGCTGCACAACTAAACAAACACGTCATATTGATCTGATGGGCTTTATTCACAGGGAATATCATCCAAACTGTGACTGAGGAGTGATGTGGAAGTTTGATTTGAGTGAGAGAGAGAGAGAGGGTTTTAATCTCACTGCAGGCTGAGCGGCGGCTCAGGCCGGCCGATGAATGACAGGGGTCATTGTCATTTGTAGCAGGTCCCCATCCGGCAGTAATAGGTCACATCCCCAGGAGCATCGTCCAACAGCATCGCCATAGCAACCAGACAGCTGCAGCAGGGAGGACTAGACGTGAAGAGCTGTCAGGCCTGAAATGAATACAGTTATTAGAGTGTGTGGGCTGTTACTGGTAGATATTGTGGAGAAAATTGTTGTCTAGCAGCTCGACAGTCTCATTACCAATGCGTGTGAGTGTGTGTGTGCGTGTGTGTGTGAGTGTGTGCGTGTGTGTGTGTGTGTGTGTGTGTGTGTGTGTGTGTGTGTGTGTGTGTGTGTGTGTGTGTGTGTGTGTGTGTGTGTGTTGGCTGTCTTGTTACAGTGTGATGTGTGAGTTGGAGGAGGAGGAGGAATTGCTGATGATTTAGACGCTGCAGAGCTGACATGCGTTTCTGACAGCATATTTATTGCTCATTTAAAATTCAGGTTAGAGGCAAAGGAAAATTATATTCAGCCCCAGAATCTTGTCAAATAAGTGAATAAAAGATATAATCTCATATCTTTGCCAGGTTCCTCAGAGTGTCTTTACAGGGGTATCAGGAAGGAGATCAGCATTTCTGCTCTGCAACACTGCTCACAAGTTTGCTGCTTCAATTCAACATTGACAGGAAACACATTTCATTCTTGAATAGATGAAAACTACCAACAATCAAAAATCATTAAATAAAGAAATGTGTGTAGTTACAACTATTTTACCCATTCCTCTTGATACATTGATCGTAAAAGGATCCATGCTAAACCAAGAATATTTAGATTTAATGTAAAGCTACAGTACAGCACCACAAAGCATGTAGTGAAAGAAATACACATGAAAAAGTCAAACAATATGGATAAAAATAGCAAATATAAAGCTACTTTAAAAGTGTCGTTAAGAGTTCTTTAAAGTTGCATCCTGCTGCTACAAAACACCTCTGACCTTAGAACTACAGAAATAAAATCAAACAAACTGTTCAAAATTCAAGGTTTAAATAATGACCAAACTAATAAATAAGCAAAGGAATTGTGTTTTCACCTTGTAGCTGTTTTTATGTGTCTGTGTTTACAGTCTAATACAGTTTTCAGACAGGCTTCTGGTCAAACTGAATCAGACCAGACAGAGTAAATCAGAACAATAAGACCTCCAAACAGTCCAGAACTTGTTGGGCTACAATATTTTCCTTGGATGAAAAAAAAAATCTGATAAAATCATTTTAAAACAAGATGAAACTGTTCTGACTTCCTGTTTCTGCTGCCTGACCTAAAGCAACATCCTTACTTCTACCCTGGCTTTAATAACCGTCCTCTTATTGGCCGCGCACAAACCACAAATGTTATTTATTCAGTAGAAGTTACAGAAAAAAAGTTTGTTTTGCTTACAAAAACCAACTAATAGTGTGTGAGAGAGGAATCCTCGGCTGACGTGCAGATCGGCCTGACAGTGTCACAATGGCTGTGTTCTTAGTGGGCCTTGGTGAATGAAGGACCCCGAGGTGCTGGGTGCAGCCCAGGTTAGAAAAAAAGACATCACATTGTCACTGGGCTGGCAAATGAAATTTCATTGGTTCCCTCTAAGAAACAATTTAACGTTTGACTGCCCACACTCTGCATTGAGTCAACAAAAGCTTCGCTGCTGAACTCAACCAAATAAACAAGTCAGGGAAATGCCACCTAAAAGCTATTAAATCCTGAAACAACGTGTACATAAATATAATATATATAATATCAAGCTAAACACGATGTCTAATTGCCATTCACCTTATTTCATGGCTGAGTTTATCTACATTATATTGGTTTTTCAAACTGGGAATGTGACTCACTGTAGTTCCACATGGTAGAGATAGAGGGCAGTGTTTGTCTTAGTAGAGCCTCAGCTGGTCTGGACCCGGCAGAGATGAGGTTCATACAGATGATACAGAAATAGATACAAAACTCTATTTTACAGCTAATTTTAAAAAATGTCCTCTAATTTTCCAGTAGAGACATTGGCTTAGATACTTAAATACTCTTAACCTTCCTCTAAAAACTTCATTAGACTCATCAGAATACACTTTCCTGAATTCCTCTTGATCAGCACAGGGAAGAGTTCAGCCTTGTTGTGTTTTGCACTTTGATCGCAAGAGTGATTATTTACCATAATTAGCACTTTACTCTTATCCTATTGTCTCCTGTGAGAGAGAGCGTCTTCAGTCTTAAGTGTGTCCGTCTCTCTTAAGGACTTGAGAGTGGTGCAGCTCCTTTAGCCTGAGTGTCTGGAACAAGCTCCCTCTCTCTGTCTCTGTCTATGTCTATCTCTCTCTCCCTCTGTCTCTCTCTCTCCGTCTCTCTCCCTCCCTCTCTCTCTCTACCTCCCTCCCTCCCTCCCTCTACCTCCCTCCCTCTCTGTCTCTCTCTCTCTGTCTCCCTCTCTCTCTCTCTGTCTCTCTCTCCTTCTCTGTCTCGTTCTCTCGCTCTGTCTCGTTTCGCTCTCTTTCTCTCTCCTTGTGTTTCAAACAATGTAATTCTCACTCTGGAGTTTCATTTCAAACTGAAATGGAAAAACCAATGGGATTGCTGGAGTCTGGTGTAAACCACAGTTCCAATGGGCTTTTCCACTTCAAGAGCCGGTCGCTGTTGAAATGTTTATCTGTCAGATCAAAGCCACATCCAGATCACACGTCACTTTGATTTGAAAACTACTTTGATATAGTATTGCTAATCAGTAACATACAGTTGTTTCTGTGCACTGATAGATAATGGAAAGGTAAAACTCTTATATCAGTTACTGCTAAACCCAGATCAAACCAGCCTCCAGGTCCAATAAAGTGCTCATAACTCAGATCAGTGTTGAGTCGGTCAACACACGATGGGTTTTACCTACAAATGACCTGAACTGACAACCAAACCAATCCCCTCACTGCATCCCTCAAAACAGATTAGGAAACAAATCCCCCCTCTGTGTGGCAACGTGCCTCTTTCTCTCTGACAAGACAAACATGTAACGGTGACAGCCAGTGACATAACAGAGTCTGTAAGTGTGTGTGTGTGTGTGTGTGTGTGTGTGTGTGTGTGTGTGTGTGTGTGTGTGTGTGTGTGTGTGTGTGTGTGTGTGTGTGCGGATGTGTTCATGCTGGAGGTGGGTTTGATTACTGCTCATGTCTACATATCAGAGAGTGTGTCGTCTTTTGATGTGTTCGCCAGACGTCCAGAAAAACTCCACTGGGTGATTTATGATTCATGCTGGAACACACACACACACACACACATAGACACAGTAGTAGACAGGGCACTGGCCAGGCCTCTTTTGTTGGATGCCTGCAGACTAAACAGTAAACAGACACCTCGCTGAGCCGGGTAGAAGTTTACACAATTGCCCAAGAGACCGAAACGAAACAAACAGAATGCATAGCTCCCATATGCGACATCATCATAACAACCAGGAGCAAGACAAATAAAGCAAAAACTCCATTTTATAACTCCATAAACACTGATATTTAGGTCTCGGTCTGGATGTAAGGAACAAAATGTCAACAAGGTCACCGCTACTTTGCATCATGTATGAAACCCTTCTCACATCGATAGTGTATCTCATGTGTTTTGTGCGCTTGTGTGTCATATCTGTCAGTGTGGTCTTTGTGGTGTGGGGTGTATAATAGGAGGATCTGGCTTCATAATGGGACCCTCTCTATGGGCTCTGGCTCACTGCCAGCGGCCCCAAATGCCACTTTACTGGCTGTTGGTTTAGCCACTGATCCCTGGAAGTGGCAGTGCGGGATCAGAGCCGTGTCGCTGCGTAGATAACAGGATATGCTCGGTTTTGCTGTGGCTGATTTTTTATGCATCTGTAGAACAAGCTCGGCTTAGCAAACAAAGATGAGATCCTTAACGGCAACGCTTAAAATAGAGTTCTAACTTCCTGTCTTCAGGACGCCACAACACAGATACGCTTGGTTAATGTTTGTTTTAGCTCACAAGTCTCACTCTAATACAGCAACAGTGGCCATAAACAAAGTCCTCTCCGCTAGTCCTCTTATCCATTCATGAGCCAAACCTCCTACGCACACAGACAGTCAGTCACAGACAGACAGGCGGCCACAGACGCAGACAGGGAAGCACTCAGATTATAGCTGTGGGGTCCACGGCTCTGTAATCAGAAGCAGAAATGAGGAAGTGTGTTACGGCCAAACAACATATATGAGTCTGACTTGTAAAGGGAAAATGACAAATGTATGGGTTTGGATGGTTTCTGTTGAGAGGAACTGTTTGGGTTTGGTCTGGTGACTCCTGAGCTCAATCACAGATGAGGCAAATCATTTACAGTCACTACAGAATGACAGCTTGTGAAACTTCCAGGGAAGAATCCCTCCATGCTGGTGACCCAATTGGTTGACCGGAGCACCTGCATGGCGGGAATCATGGATCTGGGATAGGTTGGATCTCCATGCGTATCAGCCCCTGGTGTGCAGATGAAAGCAGCAGCTGGTGACGCTGTGTGTCACTGAGGTGGCCTGTGTCTGTCTGCACCCTCTACAGGCCATCAGATAGGAGTCAGATAGGAGTCAGATAGGAGTCAGATAGGAGTCAGATAGGAGTCAGATAGGAGTCAGATAGGAGTCAGATAGGAGTCAGATAGGAGTCAGATAGGAGTCAGATAGGAGTGACCCACTGCAGCGGTCGGGACAGAAAAAGACGCAACTGGAAACTGGGGTGGGAACAGAACCTGCATCTATCCTGCAACTTTACTTGTCTATGAACATCACAATGTTTTCTGTATTTCCACTGAACGTTTGCTTTAAATGTCAACCATAAACAAAAGAACAGTTCCATATTAATTAGTAAAGTAATTAAGGAATAGTGATGTCATTACATTGTTTCCCAGCAGATGATAAAGTGTTATTGTGCAGCTGTGACCCTCATTTCAATATAAATATCCTATAGCCTCCAGTGTATCTTTATCACAACTCACTCTAATAACTAAATGTTAGTCTGTATTTTCCATATGTGGGGAAATAAAGTGAAAACTAAAAAATGAGGAAAAAAGAGCATCAGAGCTCGGGCCAGAGCGACTTCAGGCCCAGAGGCTTATTATGATTATGAGCGTCTTCTTCTCTGTGTGAGGGCGGCAGAGACGCCACCCACAGCCCCACCCTCTGTGTAATGAAAAGTGTTATGAATGTATGTGTGTTAATTCTCCTCTACTCATGTCTGTGGGTGGCAAAATTAGGGTGGGCTGTGCTGGGGCCACTTAAATGGGAAACCGTGTCCAGTTTAACCGAGCTGCTCTAAGCCGATTTTTTAAGGTCACATTGGCACCAATGGGGGATTAGTTTGGTTCAGATCAATGTCTGATTGGGATCTTTCTCTCTGCCATTGCCTCCCTCTGTCCTGGGAGAATGCAGCCACAGTCTTGCGATTTGTACTTGGGGAGAAGAAAGGCTCTCCCCTCCCACGGAGGAAAAAGACACACATTAGCTCAGTTTTGCTGTTTTTTTCTCCTCCGCCAGTAAAGCCCCCGATCAAAAGGATCAAACGTATGAAGACATGACCGATGATGGCACCCCGCCGCAGCTGCTGCGCCTGCTACCGTGCCGCTGTATGTGTGTGTGTATCTGCCTCTGCCATACATGCAAGTGTGCGGATTTGCGTGTGTGTGTGTGTGTGTGTGTTATGTCCAAAAACAGGTGCCTCCTGCAAATGTATGTGTGTGTTGTGAATGTAACATTTTCAGAGGCCTGTGAATTTTGCCTGCTGCACGGTTTGTCTACATGTGTGTGTGTCTGTTGAACAAGTGGCGTTCACATTAGTGGAATGCTTGTCATAATTTCCCACGAGATTTGAAGATTACCTCAAACCTGCGCTGAGGTCGGCAGCGTGCTCCCAAGGAGAACCGGGGGTTCATCTCAACACTGATTATTGCTTTTTAATTTTCTTCCTTGGCACTGGTATGAATTATTCTGAGCTCTGATGCACGTACATCATTTAAAATAGTCTCTCTGGCAACTTCCCCCGGCAGCTTGTGAACTATTTTAGAGAGCATCCATACTGAACCTCAAAAGGCTCAGCAGCTATGGTCCCACTACCAAAATGGGTTCTGGTTCCTTTGTGCAAAATGAGGGCAAGGCCGGTTTATATATATCTCACTATTTCCAAACACAAAGGCGATTCAAAGTGCTTTTACAAAGGCATAAAGCAGAAAAACATACAGTAGAAGATCAACTAAAATAGAAGCCATGAAAACTTGATTTAAACAAGCTGAGAGTCGGAGCGCTGTGGCTGCAGCCGTCTGAGGAAAGAGTTACAGACTTAATGAAAATGTTCCTGCGGTGCAAAAAAGGAACTAGTGACATTTGATTTCCTCCTCTGAACAAGAAGCTCTTCCAAATTCTGATTTACCGCTTAGGATCTCTGAGTGGGTTTCTGGATTACATTGCATCACACCATGGAGCTGATGGGAAGAATCCTGCTCAGACCCTCGTTTGTGTTCTGAAGTAAACTTAAATGAGTTCTGATGAGAGTCCTCAGTTCATTAGTGGGCATAAGCGTGGAGAGATAATTGCTGGTCTGCCTGGTGAGTGAAATGTTTCTTTGTTCATCCGTATCTCTCTGCACAGCGCAGGGTGTTATTATCCAATCAAACAGAAAAGCAACCAAGTAAACAAGGCAGACCATAATAGGAAGTTGCCAGCTTTGTCATGGCTTTCTAATCTGTAATCTGGTCTATATGCATCAAAACAAGTGTCATGGGATAAATATAGGTGCAGATCAGATATGTGTCATGATTTATGGTTCTCCCTCTCTTCTCTCTACACAATCCTAATTTATGCCAGCACAGCAGGACATAAATATGCAGTTTACTCAGGCAGAGTCCCAGCAAAAACTGTAATCAGAGTGTTGAGTTATGGGACCTGAAATATGAATCCCGTCTGTTTACACTTTTCAAATGGTTTCAATTCTTTGTATAGCTGAATGTGCTGTGGATGGATTGTTGTTTGCTGCCGTTACGGTCGCCTGAAGTGACAAGTGACAAGTGTCCAGAAGAGTCTTGAGCCTCCTTCCACTACTGTTTCCTTGAAAGGATCCTCCTCCTCTTTAGTTAGAGGCCATTGAGAGCCTCAGCAGCTGGGAGTGTTTGTCCCTTAGTAGTACATTGGTGGGGGCAAATTAAATGAGGGTCACAGATCAGAGGTCAACCCCGGCCCTGGCGTAGAATGGGGTTAATTGACTCAGAAGCAACCACCTAAGGCAGTCACCTGCAATCCTATAGCCTCACAGTGCCAGATGATCACACAAGTCTGGAGACAAATAAGAGGGATACTGGTTGAGGATGGTGGCAAAACCCTGGCAGTGGCCCAAGCTATGGCCTATATATGGCCTGGTCTGTATATTATGAGCCCGATCTGTTTTTCACTCTGTATCATGTCGGTTGAACTCGGACATGATGGGAAACAAGAGTTGTGTTGCAACTCTGAAAGCTTTTCTGCTTCCAATTATTATCATTCAAGCAAAACCTCTGTGAGCTCAAAATTGTGCTGCAAATTTCTCCAGCAAACTAGATAAATAACACGGGCGCTCGCAGTAATGACAGTCATATCAATCATGTGTCTGTGAAACATTGTTGAAAGAGTTGAGCAGTTAACACAGCTTACATTTCATGGGCCCTCCATGATTAGATGTAACTGAGGAAAGCCATGAGAACAGCTGCTATATGATTAGGGTTAAGTGTTGCAGTTTCCTCTGGTAGCTCAGTGTTTGCTTCCATAATGTTGCAAACTAAATGATCTACGCAGCTGCCTGAAGTGAGCGCCGCTCTGGAAACAGCAGCCCCTGCTGGAGGCACAATCTCTGATTGGCTCATTATGTTCAGCGCTGATGTGGGTGAAATGGTCTGAGAGGTCATGTGGGGATGTCGTCCTTACACAACTATACAGGGCAGACCATGCTGACTCTGTGTGTGTGTGTGTGTGTGTGTGTGTGTGTGTGTGCGTGCGTGTGTGGGGGAGAGCGAGAGAGGAAAAGTAAATAATGTATATGCTTCAATAGACAGAAAGAAAGGTAAAATACTCGACATAGTCATGTTTATTATGGACGCTTAGCATCATTGTAAATCATCATTAAGAGCAGTTTCCTCACATTGAGTGTTCACATTTCTGACAATGTTTTTTCTTTTACAATGACTGAAAAATGTATTGTTTGTAAATATAAATGATGTTAAACTATTAAATATCAGTGTCAGTATTAGATTAGATTGGATAAATGTAAGTGAAGCTGTTGTGTTTAAATGTGGTTACTAAATGGAAATGTAAAACGTGTACAATTCAAATGTCCTATGTGATGTGTTTCTTATAAAAGTATCCACCAGATGAGCGGCCAGCAGCCACAGAGAGTCTAGACTCAGACTGATAATGTGGCAGAGCAAAGCATGAACATGGAAGAGAGAACTAGGTAATAAGATAAGACAACAGCTCCCACTAGACTGCACAATATACTGTGGCACTCACACTGCTTTGTTCTTCATTTAAAACTTTACACAATAAACTTAGACAGCTAGACTCCTAGACTATTTTCTTTTCATGCCTACTTTTCTAGTTGGATGTTACTGGGTTTACCAAACAGTAAATACTGTTTTTGTCCATGGGTGTCAAGTCAACTAATGCCAAGCTTTGTAAACCAATCAACTATGATGTATTCATGATTTCAGTGTCTTGAGATTTAACATCAAAGTCATCACAACACATTTAGACTCCTTTGACATTTCAGCCAGTTGGACTCCAAATCCAGTTCCATTAACCTGTGGCTGTCAGAGCTCCATGTCCGTCCACCGCCTGCGGGACACTTTCTCACCAAGGCCAAACAAAATAAATCTGTTTGTTTTACTCAGGGCTTAGTTTTTTTGGTAAGAAAGGGGAAGATTGACAGTGCACCTGTGGGCTGCCAATGAAGGAGTGACCCTGAAAGAGAGAGGGGGAGGAGGAGGGGGAGTGGCTGTCCAAGAGGTTCCTCAGCTCTGTAAACCACTTCAGCTCTCACTTGAGTGCCTCTCTTTGGGGCCTTAACCCACACAGACCCCCACCTAACCGCCTCAGATTGAAATTCCTCCACTCGCGAGACCCCGCGCTCCCCCTCCTCCTCCTCCTCTTCCTCCCCCCCAGCGCTCGGCACACACCAAGGGGCATTCAAAACGCATTAACACCAAATCAATGGGAAACAGGGAAAAAAGCAAAAAAAGAGAAAAAGAGAAAGAAAAAAATCTCCTTAGCAACATAATCTAGACGACCTGACGAGAGGAGGGGTGAAAAGAAAAGAGAGGGAGCGGGGCGGCGGTGGCGTTTAGGGAGGGAAGAAGAATTGGACACAAAAGCTGGGCACACAGACAGAAACAAAATTGAAAATTAACACAGAAGAAACTGTTCCTTTTTTCATGGCAGCACAATCGGCTACATTAAACCCCGGCTGGGCCCCTCCTCCTCCTCCTCCTCCTCCTCCTCCTCCTCCTCCGCCTGCCTGCTCCACAGTTTGGGTGGAGACTCCTGGAAGACTTTGGGCCGAGAACTTAGAGAGGGCGGACAAACCGACCCAAGAAAACGTTCTTTTATTCATAAAGGTTACATGTTTGAGTCTTTTTCTGATGCAGCATTTATCATGTTGTCTTTAGAGCTAACTTAAAAAATGAAGCCACGACCGCCTCTAATACACATTTCTACTGCAATGTATCGATCGTAACATTCAGCCAAAGGTGTTTTTTTTTAAGGTTGACAAAAGCTTAAATCCTCCCCCAAAGCCTCCTGTAAATACTTTATATTTGCAGACTTTATCTGCAGGCCCACAAACACTTGTTGGGGGCTTTAAGTTGTCTCGTCTAGCCGTTAGACAAACACTTAGTCTGGCTTAATGAACTCAGGGTCTGTGTGTCTGCAGGGGCACAAAGCAGAAGTCTGAGAGCGGCTGAGAGTCGACACGGCACGGCGGATTCCAGGCTGTCTGAGTTGAGTTTTCGGTTCATTAAACAAAAACAACAAATTATGATGTGATAAAGTACAGTTTGGTTCTTTCCTCATACTGAATATTAAAGTTTACATGCCAGATTTACCGATGTGTTAATTGGTGTGTATTGGAGAGCAATTAGCAAGGAGCAGGAACTCTGGCCACCAGCAGCCCTGTAAATGACCTCTGACCTTCACTACATGATCAGCCCATTGAGAGGAGGGCCAGCTTTAATTAGGAGGTCATTAAGAGCCAACCTCAGCTCACCATGGGACCACATAAAGCCAGCACACACTCCACCTGCACATTCATACCACCCAGATACATGTGATTGGCTTCAGTCGCCTCAGGGTGACTTAATCAGGACGCATGTGATCGTCTCTCTCTCAGCTTCTTAAGTCACAGTGCTTCATTCAAACAGCAGAGGCTAAAGTTTACATTCCAAAATAAAAACAAAGATCTTAAGGGATATTCTATTAAGGGATATTCTATTAAGGGATATTCTATTAAGGGATATTCTATCAAGGGATATTATTTGTCAGCACATTAAGGGATATTTGATGTGAGCAGCTGAAGGATGCAGTGATAACAGTCTGACCCATTCTAGCCCCGACGCTGGGATGAAGAAGAGAGGAAATTGAAACGGAAAAACTGAAAGGGGTGGAGAGCAGCAGAGTGTAAAGAGAGGTGAAGCAAAGTCCGATAGAGTATAAAGGTGGAGAGAAATAGATGACTCGGGAAGGAGAGAGAGTGAATCCAGTCCCTTTTATGCAAGCCTCTGATTTCACACTTGCACAAAGAGCTTTGGGGACGTTTCATCCTTTTCACATTTCTTCTGCATTTATTCAGTGTTATTCTGCAGTGCAGTGTCTCCTATATGGGAGAGGGGGCACTGCCCGGAGAGGAGTCAGCTCCATTCACAGCTTTATAAATCACCTCAGCATGCGCAGACCATGGCCAATCGGCCAATTACGCCCCCCCGACACACCGGGGCTGATAAAGAAGGCCCGGGACAATGGGATCACAGGCCAGATAAACGACCCTTTAATGAAGTCGCCCACAAAACAGGCCAAAACCGCGCGCCCCACTTACGTATTCCATCATGCCGTTGCCCTCACATTTCCTCTTGCTCAGCCGCCACGGCAGGCACAGCTGGGGAGAGGGAGAGAGAGAGAAAGAGAGGCAGAGTGAGAGAAAAAGGAGAGAAAAATGACTCTGCTCTGACACTGCGAAGCCCCCCACCCAAGGCCCCTTTCAGACTTTTGGCCGAACAAAAGCATCTGTTGCCATACTGTGCCGCTCAGACCCCCCTTAACACACACATACTCACATTGGGTAAGGAGCCTCACAGGAGCTAAAAAGGCAGCACTGAGCCGTATGCAGCTGAGGCTGCTCACCTTGTGGCACAACCTATTGTGCTCCCATTCCAGGAGCTTCTCCATCCATCTTTGTGTCTAACGGACAAATAGAGCGAGGGAGAGAAACTTTGTATGACAGAGTGAGCGAGAGGGGCACAAGACTGCAGCTGCAGCATGAATAGAGGGAATGAAGGGATGAGGTGGAAGTGAGAGAGGGGAGAGCGAGAGAGGGAGAGAGAGGGAGAAGGGGGCAGCTGCAGGGTGGTCCATCCCTCTGCCTCCAGAGTGTTGTTTGGCCTCAGAACACAAACAACTTTCTCCTCATCCTACCCACTACCCAGAGAGAGAGAGAGAGAGAGAGAGAGAGAGAGAGAGAGAGAGAGAGAGAGAGAGAGAGGGAGAGAGAGGGCAGGAGTGTTTGTTTACCTACTGTGTACACTGATACTTTTTGTTACAAGAGTAAACTTGAGATTCAGCAAAACCAAACGTCCCACATGCAAGGAAAGGATTTCTTTTGAACATGTACTTTAATCATACTTCATACTTTAATATCTGTTGATTTTAATCTACATAAACATTCAAAATAACTACAAGTCCAATATGTTGAACTACACTACACAGACTAAACAGGCGAGATGACTTATGAAGGCTTTTATTCGTTGTAACTAACGTCTTTATCAATGGCCAGTAAATCATGGGTTAATGCTTTATAGGTCAGTAAAGAGCTATTCACTACTACAACTTTCGGTTGCTGGGCTGTAAAAAAAAAGAAAATCTCTTCAGTTGATCAAAACCTTCTCCTTAAGCAGAACTTGTTAACTCTCTAATTCATGAGGGAGATTCTCAAACAGACACATTTACTCCAGAAAGACTAAATCCCTTTATTCAAATCTCACTGCATGCTGGAGTAAATGTTATATAGCCTGGAAGAAGCCCGTTAATGACCTGATGACATTTGTTTGCTAAGTGCAAACATGTTGGCTGCTTCAGGGGGAAATCATGAGCCCTTTAAGGGGGACTTCAAACAACATGGCAACCTAGACGTTGATCTAATGAATTACTTTATCTACATTACTGATCTGCAAACATTCAAAATAGGTTAGTTACAAGTAAAATAGCCAGTCATTACAATTATTTAAATAATCTATTAAGTTAAATTAAAGTGTAAAATCAGAATTGGTGTAAAGTGTATTAGAATAATTTGAAATGTTAAGAAGAGTGGAGCCCATAAGCAAACATCAAGCTGTGGGATTGTATTGAATCTCTTTAACTGATCAGAGCAGCAGTCATTTAATTTAATCTAACGCACACCTTTATATATTCAGATCAGCTTGCAACAATTTGTCAGATTTGCATAATAAGAAAATTAAACTCCATGTAAATCGGAGTGAAAATATCAAGGATTGGGGCTTTAAACTTCTTCCTTTTCAGAGAAACCCAAGCCAATAAAAGAGAGTGAGAGAGTTATGGTGCTGTGGATAAAGAACAGGCCGGCGATTAAAAGCTGCAGGTGCAAAGAAGTTCACATCCCTCCTCCCGTCCCGGCTGGATGGCGGCCCACGCTCTCCAGTGGTCATTGAACACAACGCGGTCAGCTTTCTACCTCTTCACTCTGAATCTCTCACTCCAGCTCACTTCCTTTTTACTTTGTATGTGTAACCTCTCTCCCTCCTGAACAGAACTTATTATAAATTAGACAAAAGCACCATTTCACCAACAGTAACTTCTTTTTGATAAATTACTGAAACTTTCCTCTGCAGACGCCTGAAAAAGACAAAAGATGCTTCAGTGCGGTTTTGTGTGTTTTGCTGATTTACATGCAGATAAGGCCTGATTCTGATTCTGATTCTGCGACGCTCCTGTGCTGTCATTACTGCACAGATATCCTTTCATCCTGCACATTTGAAGCGCACAAACACCTCTCACTCACACTTCAAACAAATTTACTCTCTTGGGTTATTGTCACGCGGCAGAAAGAGACTTTTAAGAGTGTGTTTAGCATTCAGGTTTGGTTATTCATTCCCCTGTCTCGGCCAAGAAATCTTTGTTTGCCCGCGCCTCTTCAAACCTTGGAGTGTCCGGAGGGGCGGGGGGATCGATTTGATTCTAATCGGACCATGAAAAGAACATGATCTAACTACTTTCAGACCGGAGTATATTTAGGCCCTCTCTTTCTCTCTGTCCCTCACCCTCACTTTCGCGTGAGCACAATGAAGCCGGCCAATTTAAAAAGCTTTGAATGTCTCGTCAATGACTTTGTGAATACGGGGGGAGAGAAGATTTGGAGAGGGGACGAGCGAGAGGGAGTGAGGGAAAGAGTAGAGAAAAAGAGAAAAAGGTGGGGGAAATTGAGGAAAGAAGGCCAGGGAGCAGACATAAAAATTCCAAGAGTTGTTTAAGCGTGGGTGGGTTCATTTGCATGACAGCGCCATGTGAATAAGACTGACCTCTTGGACCGCCCCAACGCTAGGCCGAGCTGCAGCCTGACGTGCAGGCTTTGACCCAGCTCATTGACTCTGAATGGATACTCTGTCAAAGGGAGGGACCTTGTTGCTCTCAGCCGAACAGGCATCTGCAGACCTCCTGTTTGACACTGGGCTACCTCAAGAGAAACACACACACACACACACACACACACACACACACACACACACACACGTCTAACGGATCAACGTGAACAAACAGATCTCAACCAAAACTGCCTTATCGCTCACACCCAGGCGTAAGAAGGCAAATCAGTAAACATTTATAGCAAATCAGGGTAATTTGCAATGAGTTTAATGAGTTTAATGTATGCACATAGACACACACACACACACACACACACTCGCACACGCCAGGTGCAGCAAAGCTCTTGCACGTGCAGGCCCATCAACACGCTTCACTTGATAGCCCTATGATTTACTGCAGGCAGGCAGGTGAGAGGACACAGAGTGGACCATGGGGGCGGGAAGGGGGCGATGTAGTCTGCATACAAATCTTAGAGCTGCGTTACCCCCAAACTCTCCCCCTCGACCCCATACAAAGTTGTGACTCTGTGCAAACACAAAGCTCAGACAGCTCACAAACACACTCTCCATTTATCTGGCTGGCACAGAGCGAGGATGATGCAGGCATGAGCTCTTGGCCCTGACCTCAACTGTCTGGGCGGTTTGAAAAGGACGCCGGAACAGTGCATGTGGAAATGTGGCGTCTCTGTGAAGCAAACGTTTGTATACATCTCCTCTAAAAAAGGAGGAAAAAGAAACAGTATTCAGTGATAATGGTTGATACTGATTGGATGAGATTTGAGTTTTCAAAGTGTCTGAATGGAACAAAGTGAACGGCAAAAGCTTCACCTACAGAGTGCAAAACATTCAATAACAAGCTTTCTGTGGAAATAACCTCCATCACAATAACAAACATTTATTCCAATTATGGCACATTGTCAAATTATTGAAAAGCTTTTTATAATAATTCAGATTTCCCTCGACGGTTGAGATTGGATTCAAACGTGATGCTGTTGGAATCTCCACTTCATATCAGTGTTTATATTAAAAATGCAGAAAATACAGTAAAAAGCGTACGTGTCTTCAAGCAGGTAACTTAACTTTTAATAGTCAAAGTTAATACTGAAAAAAAATAACTTAAAGATAAAATTGTATGTCAAGTGAAACATTTTTAATTGTTTAGATTTTTTGCATTGAGTTTGAGATGTTACAGCATGTAAAGGTCAGAGGTCACGTATAGGTACACTGTTGTTCTATTTGCAGAATTTGTTTTATTTTTCTTTCGCAAATTAAGTATAAAGTATAAATTATATACATATATTGTATATTTGAAGGTACACAAAGCTCATTCATTTTGTGCTTTTCACTCACTGCAGTCACATCAACCATCCTCTCAATATCAGCTTCACATTATGTCTCCATGTTAGCATCATAGAAAATCATCACATTTATTAATTAATTTTTCAGATCATTTTTTGAAAACTATTTTACCACATTATATTATTGGGTCGTTGATTCCATTCAGTCGTAGTTCTATGGGACACACACACATTTCATTATTCACAAACAATAACAAGTTTTGCAAATATAAAGTGTGATTCAGACTTACCTGAACCCGTAGCTAGAGGGTAGCCTTAAAAATGCATTTGTGAAATTAGAAACCCATTTCCATCAAAATGGTTTGAGGTCATTGTTAGATTACCTGCAGGACTCATGCAGCCTTAAAGGCCCAGATAACTCACTGTTAAACATCTAGGATCAATTGTTTGGGCCCAACCCCTCTCAGTTGAACCCCTTCCTGTATGTGTGATGTGTGGTGAATCTGTGCGGCCCAGGTCAAAGGTCAGAGAGTTTGCAGGGCGGCGTTGTAAGAACCAGAGACTCCTACCAGGACTCGGACCTGGTTCTTCCATCGGCATGATGGCTGTGTTACCTTATGACACCACAGGAGTTTGTGAGGTTGCTACAGCGCCCCGCAATGGAGACACGAGGCATGACGGGCTGTGAGGAAAGAAGTTTGACCTTAAGACTGTTACTGGGCAGAGGAATGTGTGGAAAGTGCAGTAGTAACTAATTTGACCAGAGCCCCGTTAGCCAGGACGTTTCCAGGTTTGAGTCCAGACACTTCCAGTCCAGACACAGCTACCCAGCACCCAACACAGCCTGTCTGGACTCAAACCTGGACTCGACCTGTTTCCACCTCCCACGGCGAGGACGAGGGGTTGGATTTTTGGGAGGCAACTATTCTGACATCATTTTTACCCTTGAAGTTGAAGTCCTTGTAGAAGTTGAAGTCCTTGTAGAAGTTGAAATGCTTGTTGAAATTGAAATGCGTGAAGTTGAAATTCGTCCATTTGCTTTTTAAATACCTTTGAATAAAAAGACCTGAACCATAAACACCTTAGTATTTGGAGCATGTGCAGCGGCGGCCAATGCAACACACATGGACCCAACGCAAACCCAGACTCAAGGAGCTTACAAGCTCTTGTGCTTAGGAAATAAACACAGGTAGAGTTTGACACACAGCAGAGTGTGTGTTTGTGTCAGTCACCATCAGCAGCGTTTAGTTCCTACCTGTTGCTGTCATCTCGTTGTTGGATCAGCAGGGTTTAGTTCCTACCTGTTGCTGTCATCTCGTTGTTGGATCAGCAGGGTTTAGTTCCTACTTGTTGCTGTCATCTCGTTGGTGGATCAGGAGCACACCACACTGATACTACACATCCCAGAATGCACTGCGATCCGTTTGCGTGGCTCGTATAAAGTCCCCCTTTAAATCACAGTACAGTACAACAATGAGGATGAACAGATCAGATATACAAATAAGATCAGATTGATCATCTAAAGTGCTTTGTAGCAAACAGATACTGACTATGCAACTGTTGCACAATAATTCATGGTTATGTGAGTGTGGAAGCATTATTATAAAAAACTGTAGAAAAGATATCAACATAACTCGCCTCATCACACACACACACACACACACAGCACAGCCCGGGCCTGTGGCTCTCTCTGACTCCAGCCTTTATTATGTAAATAAGGCGAGTGGGAGTGGGTTTGGATCCACAGCCTTCACCCTGAGAGGGACGAAGCAGAGCCATGAGTGTGAGGGAACATCTCTGTGTCCTGCAGGGCTTTGGGTCTCTGCTCCTCTGCAGGACGTCTCTGCTGCTGTAATGAAGCTCGGACACTTGGACTCAGTTACCCAGCGGAGCTCAGCCAGTTTCTGTGACGTCTCAAACAGCTAACACACAACCCAGCTGTCTGCGGCACAATAAGCTCTGCTGGGCTTCAAACACGTCATGGTTTTCTGTGCCATTAAACCCAACACTTACATCACATTAGGGAGAATGAACTGGCAACACTAAAAATTGGCTCAAACTCAAAAGATTATTAGTTTATTTTGTTTTCCTGGCATTCTTTACAAAATCTCTCTCTTTTCTCACACAGACGGGATCAAATTAGACAATAATGTGCGACAAATAAGAGATGACACTGATTTAAGATGCATAACATTGTTGGAGCAAATTTAAAAAAAAATGACTTTATAAAATTTGGGCTTAGACTGAACCACCTAATACTGATTGACGCTCAGTCTAAATTAAATGTTAAATCATAGTTCATTTTGTTTCACACCATCAGCTGCACAGCATGTAGAAAGGATTTAGACGATATGGTGACAGAAAATGTTTTGTTGCAACTTTTTCTTACAGCTTTTGTCTTAATTCTGGAAATTAGATGAGACGAAGAATGAGGAGGAAATTCTTTACAGGAGCAAAAACAATAAATAACTTTCTGAGGCTGTCTGCAGCTGATTAAGGATGATAATCCTCTCTGAGTGGGAAAAACGGGGAACACGCTCACGGCTATAAGGGAAATTACAATTTCATTGTTGGGGCAGAAGCGAGGGACGATAATAAGTAAACAGTGAACTGCCGACAGCTGCAGAGAAAGGAAGAGAGAACTCAGATCGACACACTCCTCATTGGCCAAATGAACAAACTAAGGCAGAGTCTCAGAATCTGGTCTGACCCTGACAGCTGACCCTCCATATTCCACAAACTGTGACGTGTGTTATATTGCATAATAGCCAGAAAGGAAATGTAGACGTAACACATTCAATTATAAAGGAGTAAACAGTGTTGGGTGCAAAGTCTCTTGTTGACCTCAAACACAGAAACACACACTGACAAACCGGGCTGAGAGTTTCATTAACGGGCAACAATGGAAATCAAAATAATGAAAGAGGAGATTCAACACAACACTTTCTCTACAAATGGGTATTTAATTTGACGTGGGGAAGATCTGGAGAGAAAATACGTAGTGTTTGTTAGAAATAACATCTTCAGAATGATTCAAAATGAGCCTCACCCACGGGTTTGTGCAGATTTGTGCACGCAGACATTCTGACATTCAATTTGGAGAGAAATGCAAAAGAGAATTGACCAAATGAAAGCAGCAGGTCCCTGGGTTTGTTACCTTCATGGAGGCCACAGGTAGACATGAATCTGAGAGGAGATTATTCAGGACCGACAATGGCATTGATGTGATTGACCTGTAAAATATATTGGATTACACTAATATGCAGATTTGGGTTTGTTTGCTTCCCTGCAGTCTGATCAACAGAGGACAGAGAGATTTGAACTCATGTCTATTCATAACCTGTCGCGGTGACAAAAGACACGGCCTGGACACACATTCCAGCCTGCTTCCGCTCCAGCACACAAGCTCAATCTGAGGGATTTCCCCTTTCAAAGGGAGAATCGGGCTACAATATCACCTCCTTTAACACGGAGGGAGCGGCCGCTTGGGCAACTGGGTGGAGGGATTCCTGTCATTCACTCTTTGAAACATTTCCTGATTAAGGTTTCACAGGAAGTCAGCACCTCTGTGTTCTAAGCTGAGGAGGGGTGAGAACCAGAGCCAGATTTGGTTGAAGCTCTCCATGGGGGAGCTGCCTGGACGGCATCCACGGCTACAGCTGTTTGTAATGTTTGACCAAGGTAGAGATCAATGGTGATGCCTGTGAGGATTTGTTCAAATGAAAAGGAATCTAAGGCGTTTCTCTAAAGCAAAATAAGTTTGGTTAAAGGCCGATCAGTAAAGTCCTGACCCACGGAGAGCAGTGAAGGAGCGCAACAACAACAACAACTCCACGTATTCAGCAACGACTAATAACTACTAAACTGAGACCGGGCTGGAGCTGCAGCTCAACGTGACCGATGGAACGGCTCCATGTTACACCAATAATAAGACAAATTTGGGACTGTTTGACAACTCAAGCAAGAACATTGAAATAAGGGCTGCTCACTGTTCTGCCGTGGCATTTGCTTAGTCTTTTGGAAACAACAGAGGCCATGGAGGAGCTCTAACAAGAAGCTCTAATAAAGACATTTTTCTGGGGACTTAAGCGTGATCAGCATCACTATCAGTCAGTGTTTATCTCATTTCCCGGACTCCTTAATTGTGTGCGGACACAAACGCGCGGCCCTCGTCTCTGCGTGTCGAGTGTGAACACGCAGACACTCATTGGCGGTAGGGGCACACTTCAGTCTGGAGTGTCTGGTCTGAGCACCTCCATGAGACTGAGAACCGTCTCCCTAATTAGAGGGAGCCTGGTGCAGGACATCTCTATAGGCCATCAACAGGGCCCTCGCTGGCTTTGTTCGCCAGCCTCTTCTCGGGCTACGCCTGTCACTTTACTTTTCTATAGGACTGAGGGCCATTGTCCCAAATGGTGTCGTCTGTTCCAATCATAGAAAACAGTTTGTACATAATGTGTGGACGCATAGATGCGGGATGCGTGTCAACATTGCAGAGCCGTGTGGGAGATGTTGTAATCCTGCGTGGTTGCGAGTTGAAACCCTAATGGAAACTAAAATTGTGTGATTGATCTTGACAGGTGAATTGAAAGCGCTAATAAACTTATGGTGAGTGACACTTAAAGGGAACGCTGCTCTTTGTTTATCCGCCTATGTTGTCACGGTATTTAAGATGTAATTATTTCAAACTCATTTTTGCATAGAAACCTAATTATTCACCCAGATATAAATTAGATTCCACATTCATGGAGCCCGTGAACCCGTAACTCCTGCAGGATCCCATTCACTCCGCCGCTCTTTCTCTCTGCTCCTCTTTTCTCTGGACGCCATGAGATGGAGAGTCGCCACTGCAGCTGCTATTCACACCAACCAGATAATTGTTAATGAAAAGTCATTGCGTGGCATTATGTTGCCCGCAGGATCATTGTTCATTTTCCCATCGCCATTGAAATCTATATGGAGGACCAGAGTGTTTCCTTTGAGTTTTGGTATTCAGGATCTGTTGCCTGGTAACTAATAAAGGGGCAAATCATCCACTGTATTGGCCAAGATGGGCTGCAGACTGGCCCTTGCACAACAATGCAAGGTTTGTAAAAAGGCGTTGATACAAGTTAATGACGCTTGTTCAACAAAACATTAATGGACTTCTTCACGGTATAATATGGCATGGGATGCGATGTGAATGAGAGGGGGGAACTTTAGCACTGCACTTTAACAAGTTTGTGTGTTTTTACTACGGGGAGGAGCTGGATCCACACACACGCACACACACACACACACACACACACACACACACACACCTTTCTTTGAGATGCACATACACACACACACAAACACAAAAAATATGAAAATTAGAACAAAAGGATACATTTTGTTTCCCGTTGAGGAGAATATAAAGTTAATATCCTGTGTTTAGATTTAATTTTCCTTTTATTGAATAGGCCAGTGATTAATTGCCCATCACCGTGATTTGAAAGGGGCTGAATAGAGGAGGCTAACTGCTGCACTATAAAGTAAAAAGGCCCGAAACATTGGAGAGAAAGCGGGTGGGGCCCTGACAGCTTCATACATATCTCCCATTCTGTTTCATCTCAGATGTAGAAACAGGAGCTGTCCCGTTTGCTTCCTTCACCCGAGCAGACACAACCTCAGGCCTGTCACCCCGAGCAGAAGAAAGGGAATCACAGGATTTCTCTCTCTCTCTCCCCCCCTCCTCTCTCCCTTAAATGGACTCATTTTCTCCTTGAATTATGAAAGTAATGGCTGTAGGTAACAGCCTGTGCTCAGTACCCGGTCGGCTTAGTGCTTCCTAAACCCTTCCACGTGGCTCCACAAGTCCTGGCAATTAGGCCTCATTATAGCCTCATAAAGCGTCTCGTTTGTGGGATTACTTCATAGACAATGAAATTTTATCGCGCGGAATTATGGGAAAAAAATAATAATATTAAGAGCTATGAGCGAGGTGCGGCTATAGGGGCGCGCGCCGAGCATCATTCCGCATGGTTTGAGCTCTCTCTCTCTCTCTCTCTCTCTCTCTCTCTCTCTCTCTCTCTCTCTCCCCCCTCTCTCTCTCTCTCTCTCTTACCCCTGTTTCTCTCTCCCTTCACTTTATTATAACAATCACCATCCGTGTGACAGGCCTGTTTGTTTTTGCTGAAGTTACTTTGTGCCTAATTCAGTCCTGCACATGCGCATCCATCACTTGAATGAGAGAAAATGTCTTTGAATGTGTTTCTAACAGCGTGGGTCCCTAAATGACCTCATTCTGTTGTTCTTAGTGTGCATGATGGTGATGGGGACGCGTGTTTTTTAAGGTCACCGGTGAAATAAAGTTGCTCGTGGATGTGATCCTGAGGCGTGACTTTCCAGATGAAAGCAGAAGCTAAACCTGCCGGGTGACCCGCCTGTGGATCTAACTCGCTAATTATCGTCACAAGATGAGGGATTAACGCATTTCTGGAATAGCTGCGTGTTTACCCCGCACAGGCCGCCATTATAAACACTTTATAATTGAATCCTAATCGCGATCAAATCACCGCAGACAGACTCGCCATCGGTTCATAATTCTTTAATTGCCTGATGAGACACGAGCTTTGACCAAAGTATGACTGGACTGCAGAGCAACGTTAGGTCAAAGCTTTATTTCAACATATTATTGGACAGGAATATTGAATAATAACACACACATTTTGAAGAGAAAACAAAGGGGCCAAATCCATTTAATTCACTTGAGTAATTTTCCTATAATAACATTGAAGTCATACAAGTTTCTTTTTTGTCACTTGTTTCTGTTATTTGAGTGTGATTTGTGTTTTAATATTATTTAAAGTGTTTAAACTCAAAGCAAGTACAAAGCAATTTAATGATCAAATATGATCAAATATTAAAAAAAAGCACAGAATAATCTATATTAGCTGTTGTTGACTTTGACATTTTAGCATTCAGCAATTTCTATAAAGTCAATCAAAATGTTTCTTACCAAACACAGAATTTATATTTTAACAGCACATAAATGGTTGTGTTTAATTATTTCTGCTTCTTTTCTATTCTATTCTATTCTATTCTATTCTATTCTATTCCATCTAATTTATTCTATTCTGTTCTAGTATACGATCAGATGAGAAATAAACAAGTGTCAGGTTATATTTTGAGAGTTAACAAGACTTTTGCAGCTTTGTGGGATTAAAAAAAGAGTAAATGGGTAAACTGTGATTGGAGGCCCGGGGAGGCGTCACGTGGTTTGGGTCGGTGACAGCACAAACCCTTGGAGCCGGGTGCGCACGTGGGTGACGCTGCAGGGCCAACCCTCTTCGGGGTCCCTTTTGTTGAACCATCAAACATAAGCACCTTTTGAGATCCCGAGGGGTTCAGATGAGAAACAGCTATCATCATAGCGCAACGAGTCGAGCCACGGCGCAGCCATGTCGAGGTCCTTTTACGTCGATTCTCTCATCATCAAGGATGCGGTGCGACCCGGGCCAGCCGAGCATCCGGGGCAAGACTTCCTCATCCCCATCAGCATGCACTCACCCAGCGTGATGGCCGTCACCGCGCCGGTGTGCCCGTCCAGGAAAAACGGGACTTTCTGTGTTTGCCCGTTGTGCGTTTCATCCCACATCCACTCCTCCCGCAGCGGCATTCCCATGCTGAAGAGTCATTTTCCGGGAGCGGAGGCGCAGTACTGTCAGAGAATAACGCACCAGTCTCCGGGGCTTGGGCACCCCGGACACACACCTGTCTGCACGCCCACCTTCAGCGTCACAGACCCCAGGAGATACCACTGCCTCTCCATTGGTAAGTCACTTAAACGCGTCTGACTCACTTTACACATCGAACGTATACTTGTTTAGTTTACCCGTTTACATTTCATGACGCACAATCAGGCAACAGGCAACTTTTACGCACAGGAGTGACGCACGGCTGGAGCGCGTCGCCGAGTTAGTTTTAGACGTGAAGCGATGACAAGAAAGTAAATAAACTGAGTAAACTAAACTCAAGTCTGACATAAACATGTTGTTCTCCTCCAGGCGCCTCTGAGAGCAGTCACATACAGAACGGGAAGAGGATGCGCACCGCCTTCACCAGCACGCAACTCTTGGAATTGGAGAGGGAGTTTTCCAGCAACATGTACCTTTCGAGACTCAGGAGAATCGAGATCGCCACGTATTTGAACCTGTCGGAAAAACAGGTGAAGATCTGGTTTCAGAACCGCAGGGTGAAGCACAAGAAAGAGGGGAAGGGCACCCAAAGGAGCGCCCACAGCGGTTGCAAGTGTACAACCGCCCACACGGACTACCCGAGGTCAGAGGATGAGGAGTCTCTGTCTCCGGCCTCTGCCTCGGAGGAGAAGGAGGTGTCCCCCATCTGAGTCCCTCATACCTCCGCCCCGGCACTTACACTCTTCCCCGCTATGGGTCATCATCACGGGCGAGCTCAGGACCGAACACCTCCCGCGTGAAGAGAACTTGTTGGAAACTTTAGTTCTTCTTATTTCATGTTGTAAAGTGAAACATGTGAATAACGTCATCGTTATGTATTTGGAAATGTGACCTTAACTACTGTGTTCTGATCCCTGTGAGGGTTTTTACCTGCTCCAGTTAGTTGTACTGTCCGGTTTCCCAGTCCACAGTCAGCAGGGGTGTGTGTTGTGATGACCAGACCTGATCTCTGCACGCATGTGAAACCTGATACAGTGAATTTGTAAACTTTATATTTGTATATTTGTATTTATTGTAATAAATACTGGCGAGTTGCACCTTGAAATGTGTCTGGATCAGTGTGTGGCATTACTGAGTTCTGTTCTGTTCTGTGTATGTCAATATTGGCACATACTGTATATGACCTTTCAAAATAAAATAATTGAGTAATAAAGCTGTATTATATTATTAAATATAATGTTTGTGATTTGAAGTGCGTGGTGAAACACTCAGTGTAAGTTGATCTACTTCTGGCACATATAGAAACAAATCATAAACATCAAAATGGCGTTGCAGAAAGGGAATTTGGGGTTTATTAGGAATTTAAAAACTTATATAAATAGTTTGGAAATATCTAGGTAAATAAAGCACATTTCACCCAAATCTAAGGAGGTCTAACACACACCGAGTCCAAACACACTACAGGAAACTTCCCTCAGCAGCTCAGTGGCAGAGTCCATTATTAGACTGTCATTAGTGCACTATTGCTGTGATTGTTAATGGTCTTGCCTGGCTCCAGCACTCGCTTTATTTAGAAACAATATAGAGCTCCATTTACATGATATTGCCTATATTTCATTCAAAATTGATGGCGTGAGTTGGATGGAAGTGAAGCAGCAATTTCTGCAGGATCTGACCACAAAAGGGTACCCGATCCTGCCCCTGGGGAGCAGCCAATAGTCCATTAATGTTCGCTTTTCAAAAGATTTTGGTTGTCCAAGGCGAGTTTAATTGCGTTTTCGGTCCCACGTTGGTTGATTATGCTGCTATTTCTTCCAACCACAGAATAAGGATATATAGAAGTGGGCAAAGGCTTTGACAGGTTAGATTGTCCTGCCTTGGGACCCGCATTTAGCTGGAGACCCCCCGACGGCTGTGTGCTCAGAGGGCTTTGAGGGACAGCTACAGGGTTCCTCCGAGCGACAGAGAACGATTTAGTCACTGTTTCATTAGGCACTATTTGAACCTTTCAACTTATGGTGAATTAAAGGGGCAATGGAAAGGCTCTAAGGAGGGATTAGTAGGAGGGGCCACTGGAAATTAGCGGACGCCTAATTTAACTCGTTTCTGCCACAGTTTGGGATACATTCCTAATTGAGAGGGGAAGCAGGTGAAGTTTCGGTCCCACGCAGATCCATTCAGTGCAGGAATAAATGCTCCCCTTTCACATCCCGCCGGTGATCATATATTATTGCGGGAAAGCCACCTAATGAATATATATTGAAGTTCCTATTAATCGAATTAGAGTTCACCCCTCGCAGGTGTGAGAGACCAATGCTGCATTTAAACCGATTAACAAAGGAATAAACTGCAGTTTGGGAGAAAGCGACCCCCCTCCCCTCCCCTCCCCCACCCCCACAGAACCTGACCCCAGGCTGTAAGGCCACTTTAATGGACTGAAGCTCATTTTGATTATAGTCCAGTTCCAACCGTCCAACTCTCACTCACATTTTGGAACGAACACAAACCGTAAAAGTTATCAATTTAGGTTGAACCACTTGAAATGTTACGGATTGCCAGACCAAGCTCGCGGAATGTAAATGTTTTAAAATGAAAAGAGGTCTAGATCTGCTAATTCAGGGAAAGAAGTCCACTCCAAAGACGTCAGTCCTCGGCTACCATTGAAATTGTGGCAATTACGCATGACAAAAGACAATTAATAAGAGAGCTTTTCAGCCGGTTGCAGCTGCTGTCTCATGTGGAGATAGAGGATAGGAGAAGGTGAAGTGCCAAAGTGGGGAGAGAGGGGGGCGGGGAGGGGGGAGAGGGGGTGATCAGTGTTGTCTTTTTCTGAAAGAGATGTTCGTTTTATTCATGAATCGACGGATTAATGTCCATAAGTGCCAACTAACTCTTGTGTGTAAAAGGAGCTTTATGAATATCCAAACCTTGTGGGAGTTTACAGTCACAACTCTGACCTTTCATTTGGCCTCTTATTGTTTATACAATATTACATGCCAAAGCTTTGGAGCCAGGTGTCTCTGTTTCATTTTAGGAATTACTGATGAATAACTGCAGAGCATTCTGTCACAATGTTCTGATTTATCATAATGGCACATCTCAAAGTCAAGTGCAACTCGGCTTAATAAACAAGGTCAAGTGCATTCACCCAGGAAGAGGCAGAAGCAATGATAACCAGGATCTGTTTGTTCTGACATTGGAAAATAGAGAGATTTCATTTTGTTCTTTATTTAAAGCTGCATGGGCCAAAATGTTTTTCAGCAAAATGACTTCCATTCCTCTTCCTTCACTGCAGTTATGAGATTGTGGAAATCTGAGCCGTGTTGTTGTCACACTAAACTCTGCCTGTTTGCACACAGTTGCCTTTATGGGATGAGCTGCGTTATAAAACAGTTAACACATCAAGATTCATAGTGAGAAGGATTAGGATTAGGATTTAATTATATTGGTGAAATCATCATATTGGATTTACAGTACATGTGTTTTAAAGAGGAGTGAGACCAAACACTTTCAGAATTCATAAATACTCCAGGCCTTATTTAATTACTATCTATTAAACTTTTGACCTCATCCAATATGTCCGTCTCCTTAATATCAAACCAGTCTGTTGTGATAAATGCATTGAGGTTGGTTTCTACACAGATTGTTCAGTGATTATGTACTAAGGAGGTTTGTTCTCATCATTGTGTAAACTTAAGGTACTTAAGACTGTTAAAGCATGTCTGTCACTTTAAATACTAATACATTTTTGGAGGATCTACCTCAATAATTGCTCCAAATTATGAGAATGACAGTCACGTTTCAGCACTGGACAGCTCCCATGGTGACCTGCAGCCTGAGGGTCCACTGAGCCTCAGGGAGTCATCTTCACTCCTCTGATCAGTGTTACACACCAAAGAGTCAAATGGGCCGTTTGTATGAGTGTGTGTGTGGCGAGAAAACACCAATGTTGTTGTCGGTGTGTGTTCAGACCAGCATGTAAGGTCAAGATGTCACGATGATGGAAAGAAAAGTAATAATTAATGACACACTTTTTAACTTCAGTATATCTGGACTAAAGTAACAGAAGCTCTACAACAACAAAGTGTTTTAGGCATGAATAAGCTACAGTATAAGCTATTTGTTTTCTTTTCCAAAGCCCCCTAGTGGTCACTTGGAGGCATGGCGTATGGGTCAGACTGGTGACAGACAGGGAGGACACAAGGGAGAGTCACTGTTTAACTAATGGAGCTTCCTGCCTGTGAGGGATGAGTAAAGCTGCTCAAAATCTTCAGATTCATCTCCTAATTTTTGGAAACGTGTTGATTATTAAAATTCAATTTCTTAAAAGTGACATTTCAAGAACTCATTTCAGAATAGTTTAATTGATCAACTAATTATATGATAAATCCCTTTGACCTATAGACCTATTGATCCTTTTGTTTTCAATTATAAGAATACTTTTGCCATCACATCATGCATTAGTTGTCAACTAAGCCGGTCATGCGATGCTGTCGCATTTGTTTGCGGTGACTTGTTGTTTGGAGGAGAATCCCACAAACGTTTCAGTCTGACTTTGAGGTAGAAGCTTCGCCTTCCAAAGCTGAGATCCTTTGTTTAGAGAACAAGGACACTGTTCTCTTCTGCAACATGTGGAAGTGATTGCGCCAAGCGGCTCGGAGCTGTAATGGGGGGGGGGGGGGGGGGGGGGGGGGGGGGGGGGGCAGGAGTGAGGGGGGGGGGGTCAATCAGCCCTGTGGCTCTGCTCCAAACACACCGGGCCGATGATCCTGCACTTATACCAGGAGATAGCTGATTCATGGGGGGCTATCTCACTTTGCTCTTACTTGCCAGGAGGACCCCAAGCTGAGGGGGACTATTGGGTCAGATGTGCTGCAGGAGTCGGTAAACAGCTGACGCATGTGTGCCAGTAAACAGGAGCCCCGCTCATCTGGTGTTACAAAAAGGGAAAATGACCCCGAATGAGTAAGTTTCGTCATTTCTTAATGAAAATCATATGAGTAGACAGATAGAGTGTGTGTATGTGCGTGTGTGCGTGCATATGTGTGTGTGTGTGAGCGAAATGGAGAGACGAGCGTCCTGTGCTGTGATCTTGTGGTGTTAGAGCGCCCTCTATGAGTTCAGCGTGCAACTGTTATCAATTTCTCAGCGGTGCTCCGGAGCTGCGTTCACCCAAAGAGCTGCGATGCAAAACGATACAGATGAAGAATAACTCAGAGTTTACATTATAACCTGATGACTGAGATGAATCACTTCATGCTTCACCTTCACCAAACAGAGAGCATCGCGTCTGTGTCAGTGAGGATCTGTGACATCTCACTCTACAGTGAAACTGAAGCACAATCAAGACGCTACACAAGTTTGAAAAACATTACAGCGGAGATTTCCCGATTTATTCCAAAACAACAACAACAACAACAACAACAACAACAACAACAACAACAATCCTCTCTGAAATGTAGATAATTTCCCCTATATGTGTTTTTCCCTCCAGAAGAAGGGGGGAGACTCTTACTTTGAAAAGGAATCCAACTCTGGAGGGGGGAGGAGGGGGGAGGAGGGGGGGGGGGGGGGGTGTCATTTCCTGAGAGTTTTTTACTTTGAGCCAGATACTTTTCTCTCTCTCTCTCTCTCTCTCTCTCTCTCTCTCTCTCTCTCTCTCTCTCTCTGTCAGGGGGGGTCGGTGGGGGGAGGCTGGACTGTAACATTGACTCACTTACAGGTCGGGCGCATTCGTGAGGGCGGTCGCGGACGCGGACAGAGGGTCGCGCATATGTTCTCACAGCAGCAGAGGATCTGTGTGGATTATTCCCGCTGCAGAGGAGCCTCACTGCGCCTTTAGGAGACCTCACACCGCTGTCACCTTCACTCTGGATATAACTGAGCAAAGGAATACAAAGAGGGGGTTTACTAAAGGTAACTGAAAGAGCACTGGAACCCAAATTTCGTTAGATCTTATTGACGCTCCTGTTCTTCTTTAAAAGAAAGTTTGGAGCTTTTATGCATCAGGAATAAAACAACAAGATAAGATTGTTTTGATCGAGAGGAGAACAAAACAATCATATCCAATTCTTTTTCTTTTCCATGTATCTGTGGAAAAGTTTTAGAAACATTTTATTTTATGATAATAATCTGGAGAGTCTCGATCCCTTTGCAACTTGTGTATTGCGCAACGCCTCTATTCTCCGGTAAGAGTTGCGTCCCCCCGGTGCACCATATGGTCTCACCCCGGGACACCGAGCAGGGACGTGCCGCTGACTCGGCTGACTCGGCTGGATAAAGAGCGCTCGGCTTCGGCCTCACAGCTGGAGGTGTCACCTCCGCAGACTGAAGCGCCATTGTGGGATGCTGCCCGGCATTTAATGGGAAACACATTGGGGAAATGGAACATCACTGGACTGCCCGTGGAATAAGAGGAATTAAGATGGGAAATCGGCACTGGGAGCACTGGAGTGGAGCTGAATGGACGCGGGGAGAAAAGAAGAACTGGGAAAAGTTTGAGAGCCAGGACGCATTCCTCATTAACCAGCCCCCCCGCTGGGACACCCAAGGGATTTCAACATAGGAATACCTCCAAACCACAAGGAACGATTGTGACATATTGAGGCATGATCAAGCTTGGTCTTGACCTTATATAATATATCTAAATCTAAAGAAACTCTGGTTTGGAGGCCCCAGATTGCCAGAGTGAGTCGTTGCAGTCACTCCCATGGAAATCAATTGTTGACGTGGGATTAAATTGAAGCATTTCCGTGGAGTGTAAACTGAGACAAGACATCATCAGCTGTTGCTCAAATGTATCAGGCCCCAACTGAGCGATGCGTTTGCTTTACGGGACACTTGGAGCGGAGAGAAGCAAAAAAGGGGAGCAGCAGAGGCGCTCCAACGAAACGACGCTGTTAGTCTGCTGCACAAATGGAATCAGAATTGAATTGTTAAAAGTCGAGACGTGTGCAAAAACAAGTGAAAAGAGATGAAGGCGTTTTGTCAGAATGCATTCCTGAGTGGATCTCCTCCTTTACAGGCTGTTGTTTGGAGTGGATCCACTAATTGTAGAGTTGCATCTGAGCCCAGGTTGGCCGTGGATAATTAGGCCGTCAGAGCAGAGCGCACAGCCGCAGGAAGCTCGCTAACAGTCGGTTATTGTCTCAGGACGCCGTCCACCGAAGAGTCAAAATACACTTTGACCCCAGAATTAGACGTCAAGTCTGAAAGGTTTCATTTAAATACTTGGTTCTGGGTTCTGCGTCTAAAAAGCGCCAAAATTCCTTTCAAAGCAAAAATGTTGTTGACTTTTTTCGAGTGGTTCTCAGTTTGTGTGACCTCCCCTGATGTAAACCAGGAGCCACATCAATCAGGCAGACAGACAGAGAGACGGCTCGAAGGTTCACCACAAGACCAGATCAGTTTTTTGGGGAACCAGGCACAAGAAGCCTGGCCTGAAAGAAAAACATGAAAACAAGGGACATTAGATTTAAATATGAAAGAAAAAAATAAAGACAAATGTCGTGCTGGAGTTTTAAAACAAGAAAGTCAGACTTAAGCAGGAGAAACAATGAGACCCGGATCACTTTGGCCCCCAAAGGACAAACAGAAACTTCAGAAAACTCTGCGAGTCAAGACGGAGCTGTGGAGCTCGGAGCGGCTCAAACGGTGGCCTGCGTCGCCCTCTACCGGCCGTGCCCGGGCTCGCTTGGAGTCCATCTGGACACACACGCACACAAACTCACAACCTCCAGGAAACACCAGATGTGTGTTTGGAGACGAAACGCAAAGGAAACAAATGAAATATGATCCAAATCCTTTTACATGATTTCTGATATGAGGCCACAAAATCTTGACCTGCAACGACTGAAGGGAGTTTAGTTGTAAAGGAAACTAAAGTAAAGTAAAGTAAAGGCTAAACAGGAATGCCAGGAGAAGCAAATAAAGACATTGATTTATTAACGATATGTGTTGTTATCTGGTGGGATGAAGTGTGGAGACAAAGTGTGTTTACGTTACAATTGAAGGTAACTGTCTTGTTGTTGTGTTCTTATAGGTGAGCTCATCCATAACCATGGATGGGGTGAAGGCGTGTGTGGTCTTTGGGGTTCTCTCTCTGGGGCTCTTATCAGGTAAAGCCTCTGCCAGATGTTTTGCCTTCTCTGCAGTGATAAGATTCATGTGTAAATGTCCTCTAACATCCACCGATCCCATCCTGCAGTCGCCTCTGGACTGTCGCCGCCCACCATCGTGTCCAACGAAGACGAGTTTGTCCTGCAGACGCATTCCATGTTCAACATCACCTGCACGGGTAAACGCGCCGTCACCTGGGCCGAGCCGCTGCCGGAGGACACCTTCGTCTATCAGGCTCCCTACACTTCCACACTCTTCCTCTTCAATGCGTCCGTGGCACACACGGGCTATTACATGTGCAGATATGAGACGCAGGAGGGGGAAGCAGAGGATGAGTCAGAGGAGGCCGGAATATACGTGTTTGTACCAGGTGACTATACTTCTGCATGTGCTGCATCAATCACGCCTGGTATAGATGAAGTAAATAGTAAATAGATGACGTAATACCCTTTAAATCAAACTCCCCCTCTCTGTTTCCACTCTCAGATCCCCAGGCTCCCTTTGTTCCCGAGGAGTCGGACCCGTTGGTCGTCCCCATGATCCCTGCCGGAGTCATCATCCCCTGCCGTGTCTCTGATCCGCACTCCCACGTCGTCCTGAAGAGCGTCTCCAGCGAAGAAGAGATCCCTGCCTTCTATGACAACAAAATGGGCTTCTTCAGCGGCCTGTCCTCCGGCCTGTACCAGTGTGAGACCAGCGTGAGCGGCCAGACGGTCCGCAGCGTCACGTACATCGTGCAGCACGACGGTGAGACAGAAGGAATGTGCATATAGATCAGAAACAGTGACAAAACAAGCACAGAACCGGTTGATTAAATATAGATCAAGCTGCTCTTGTGAGGATTCTTGCCCAGCTGTTAAAGCTCCCTAAGCGTGTTTACCACAGTGAGCTGTAGGGTGACCTCATCTCCACGGGGAAATGACTTAACATGAGTGAGATCACGGCCATGGGGTTGACAGTGCTGACGTGAGCTGTGCCGCTTTGCTTTGTGCAGAGGTGGAGGACTTCCATGTGGAGGTGAAGGCCAGCGAGGAGACGGTGAGAGGCGGGCAGCCCCTCAACATCACCTGTGTGGCTCCTGCAGGTCCGGCCTTTCAGCAGCAGTGGCTCCATCCCAGGAAACAGGCAAGATGGCCGCTCTCTGTCTCTCTCGCTTCACCTCTTGTCAATCAATCCCTCCACTTTCTCTGTCTGTGGCTTTGCTCTTAATCAGATTCAATCCCAGAGGTTTTCTTACTCTTTTCTTTGGCCCTGGCCTTTTTTTGTGTGCAGTATTTCCTTCAATCATATTTCCAACATCTCATTCCAACATTGCAGCATTAAGTCAGTCCGCTAAATAGAAAATAATGGCTTTGGATGTGAACCTAGCCGGGGCGAGCAGAATCTCAGAGTCTGAGGATGGCCCTTAGTGGTTACAAAGTATGTGTGAAGGCAACAAACTGGAGCTTCAGCGTCTTTATTGCGACGGTTCGTGCCAAACGGAGCCTGGCCTGCAATTTAACCCCGCGAGAAACGGCAAGAGAGAGATGTTGGTGAAAGTTCAGGACAAATGGCTGCAGGGGAGGAAGCAGTTCAAACGAGAAAACGGGGCTGTAAATCTTTTGACCCCCGGCGACCTTGAGATGTTTAGGACAGATGCTTGTCTACGCCCCTCGTTCACATGACACCCAGCAAAACATGAAGCGCTGTGTGTGTGTGTGTGTGTGTGTGTGTGTGTGTGTGTGTGTGTGTGTGTGCGCGCACGCTTGCGAGGATGTGAAAGAGTTCAAGACACCACATATGTTTATTCGTCTCTTTCCGTCGGTGGCATGTACGCGTGTGTTTTGTCATACTCCGCCGTCGTCTTCATGGGATTCCTTCTAAGCCATTTTCCAGAGCCGCTCGGGCCAGGAACAGACTCTCGACTCCTGGTTTTGGTCTCAGCTGCAATTACAGGCTTTTAAAAAGACTCTGTGATCCTGATTTATCTCCTGTGGGCCCGGCAAGTGTTTTAACCATCAGCCTTCAGTCTCGCAACGTAAACATTCTGATGCCCAGACGTTCTACCTGTTAAAAACCCTTAAGAGAGGAAACTCCAAATATCACATTACCATAAGTTACTAAGCTTGATCGGGGGTCTAATTGAAGTCTGAAATCTTCTTACAGGCTATGGATGCCGTGCAGATGAAGGAGAGTTTCGCTGACCGGGTCGTCTACACCCTCAGTATCCCACAAGCCACCTCTCAGGACAGCGGCGCCTACGAGTGCTCCATCACCCACGACCTCAGCGGGGAGGTCCGGGTCAGCAGCGTGGCTGTGACCGTCTTCGGTGAGTCCACTTCTACTCTACTACATCCACTGTGTGTGTGTGTGTGTGTGTATTCTGCAGTAAAGCCTCACTTCTGCTTTCAACATCAGCTCCTGTGTTTTATGGGATGGCTTCAGCAGATGTGTGTCAGAATTCTGTTCCACCTCATCCCTCACCGGCCTTTGTCCTTCACCTCAGTCCTCCTCGTCTGTCTCCACTCTACCTTTTCATCACCCCGCCCACCTATCGCATCCAATCCTTCACTCCTTTCCGTCCCTTATCGCCGGCTCAACTCTTCTCCCTGTGGTGTGTTTCTCTCTTCAGAGGAGAGCTCCTTCGTCTCGTTGGATCACAGTGGGATCCTGGCGGTGGAGTTTGTCAGTCTGTTGGAGGAGACAGAGTTCACCATCCTCATCGATGCCTACCCGGCCCCCAAGGTGTCCTGGCTGAAAGACGGCAAAGCCATGCCTCAGAATTACTTCTTACTCAGCAAAACGAGCCACCTGGAAGGGAATCGGTGAGGATGAAGACTGTGATTCATTCAGATTGATCTTGGTGAAGGTGTGTTGTTGTGAGTTCTGATTCTGATGCTGTTTCTCCTGCAGATATCAGAGTATTCTGACGTTACGGCAGCCGCTGGAGAAAGACAGTGGGAACTACACCATCACAGCCCTGAGCGGCTCACACACAGCCAAGTTCTCCTTTCACCTCAAAGTAAAAGGTGAGACAGACAGACAGGCAGACAGGCATACAGACAGAGAGACAGATAGACAAGCACGTATTTGATGTATTTTAATGCTGGATATGTCCGACTCTTCTTTCAGCATCCAGCACCCTCCTGTTCCCGCCGGCCTCAGCTCCGGTGCTGCTGCCCCAGAGGGAGGAGATGGTGGTTCCCCTTCACTCGCCCTTCACCCTGACCTGCCGCGGGGAGGCGGAGCTGGCCTGGGAGACGCCCATGTACGTGCCCGAGCAAACGCAGGAGGACAACAGCGGCCTGTTTGTCACCACCATCACTGTGGACCAAGCCTCCGCCATGCACACAGGCTTCTACACGTGCTTCTACAACGGAGCGAACGCCACGGATGACATGGAGGAGAGCAGGATCTACATCTATGTGCCAGGTAGGCGTGTCTTCCTGCCTTAATATTTAACTTTCCAATCTATTCATGACCTTTAATGAACTTCTTTTACCCCATTGCAGATCCGTATGTTCCATTTGTGCCGTCAATGGTGCCGTTTGCAAACCACGTCCTGTCCAACCGCGAGGAGATGGAGATCCATTGTCGAGTGTCGGACCCCAGCGCTAACGTGACCCTGGTTAATGTGGACACCCAGCAGCCCGTGCACAGCGTCTATGACAGCAAGAGAGGCGCTCTGGGGGTGTTTACTGCTGGAACATACATCTGCAAGGCCCTCATACATGGAGAAGAGCACGACAGCGAGGAGTACATCGTCCACGGCTGGGCTGGTGTGTGAGCGCCCGTCTAACAAGTCTGAGCTAACCTGGAATGATTTATCCTTTGGGGTTGTTTGCTGATTGTTTCTGTTGTTGTGTCTCAGGTGGATCAGAGCTGCATATCGAGCTGACGGCTCAAAGGACGGCTCTCTTAGTCGGGGAAACCATCGCCGTCAACTGTGTGGCTCGAGGATCTGAGATTCTGGAGGACCAATGGAAATATCCTGGCAAGATGGTAACGAGAAACATCTGACTTTGATCTCACGCTGTGTTTGGGCTCCAGGTTTAGTAGCTGATGTCTCATTGTGTTTGTTTGCCAGGCTGCTCGTGGACTCAAGTCTGTGCGTGAGAACAAGAAGGACCAGGAGATCCTCTACACCCTGACGATCCCACAGGCCTCAGCCAAAGACAGCGGCCTGTACGTCTGCTCCATCACTGATATCATCAGTAATGAACGCCAGACCAAGGAGCTCACAGTCACAGTCTACGGTATGAAACATGTCTGCACCTACAGAGCTGGGATCAGAGGGAGGAGGAGGAGGAGGGCGGACGTCCTCTGCCTCAGGTGGCATATTTCACTTTTATGGCCACGTTCCACTTCTTTAAAAGCTGTAGAAGCTGATGCAGTGGAGTTCAGTTAGAATAACAACACCACAATGGAAACATACTCAATTATGACAAGTATGAGTAGGAAAATGTCCTCCAGTACAATTTAGTTTAGCTCTCAGATGAAGCTTTGTGTCCTGAAATGGGAATTTTCAGGCTTTCCAGTCCGTTGATAAAGAGAAAAAAGAAAAGAAAGGAAGGAAGGAAAGTAAATACAGGAGAGGAAAGGAAGGAGAGAAAAGAGGAGGTTGGATAGAAATAAATTAAAATAAAACCGAGGGAAGGAAAAGGATGATGTCATATGTTACAGATGTATGTTATGCAAAGTATTTAGTAACAGCAGCCGTCAGATGAATGCAGCAGTGCAAAAATAGAAAGTCTCCCAGGATAGGAAACAATATGAATCCATCACAAACTCATTTAGTTCAGTGTTTGGTTACTTTCTTCCTTACATCAAAGATCTCATGCTGATGTTTCACAGACTGTTGTTTTGTCTGCAGTGAGTGATTCCTGATTCTCTTTCTGAACAGAGAGTCCGTTTGTGACGCTCCAGCCGGAGTTCAACGTCCGGGAATGGGCGGATCTGGACGAGGTGAGGGAGTTCAGAGCCGACGTGGACTCCTTCCCCGGCGCTCGCGTCACGTGGTTCAAAGACGGCCTCCCGCTCGGCGACGTGACGGCCGAGATCACCACCAGCCTGCGGCAGCTCAGCGAGACCAGGTGAGACCCACATAGCTCAGCACGCCTCCCAGCTACACTCACAAGGCTAATGACAAAGCTCCGGCTGACATTTCCCACACGTGAGTTTGTGGCCAGGGTGACCTGTCGTGGGGGTCGCGACACTCTGTTACTGCCTGAGTGCTGCAGGTTTGCTTACAGCTGTGTTGATCTGTGTAGGTACCAGAGCGTTCTGACCCTGATCCGGGCCAAAGAGGAGGACAGCGGCACCTACACCATCCACGTGGAGAACGGCAACCAAAGTCACAGCCAGAGCTTCAACCTGCAGGTCAAAGGTCAGAGAAAAGAATGCCCCTTAGCCCTTCATTAAGTTTGACTTTTATTCCCTTAATTGCTGCTCTCTACCCGCTCTTTCTTCAAGTCTGTGCCCTTCCTGTTTGTGTTCCAGTGCCTGCAGCCATCGTGGACCTGATAGATCTGCACCACGGCTCAGCCTCGGGTCAGTCTGTGGTGTGTATCGCTGCAGGTCAGCCCACTCCTGAGGTGGAATGGTTCATCTGTAAAAACATCAAACAGTACGTCCGGCTCCATCTTTGATCCGTTTCCTGTGTGAAGTCTTTGATCAAGTGTGTGATCGACTTATTTATCTGTGCCTATTTGTTCCTCCTCCAGTTGTGCCAACGACTCGTCTCAGTGGGTTCCCCTCCCCGCCAACTCCACAGAGATCACCGTGGACTCGCACATCGACGAGGACAATCACATGGAGAGCCAGGTCATGTTTGGACATCTGGAAAACACACTGGCGGTGCGCTGCCTGGCCAGGAACGACATGGCCGCCGTCAGCAGGGAGGTCAAGCTGGTGTCTAGTGGTAAGAAAACAAACACACACACACACACTTTCCATCCATTATTGTTTTCTCTTTAGTTCCCTTTCCTTTCATCCAGAATTGCAGATGTTGTGCTTTTGCCACGTTGTTTCCTCTAATGTGGCTCAGAGTGTGATTGGCTGTGTAAGCGAGTGTGTAAGCGAGTGTGTAAGCAGCTGAGCTGAGTGCTGTCGGTGTTGCGGCAGCTGTTAGAGGAAGTGTGTGTGTTGAGACAGCTGAGTTAGAGGCTTAGTCTCATCACTAAGTCAGAGAAGCCGTAGATGTTCAGGCCATTTGGTCCATCTAGCTTTGAGCTTCACCCCCCACCTGCCCTGACTCCACCCTCTAACTAACCTAGGCCCCCTGCTGGACTCAGTAACGCTCTCTGATAGGCTCTCATGCTACTCTGTCCGCCACATGCATCTCACAGTCTGGTCTCAGTCACACGTTGCACCCATGTGATTGATCTCTGTGGCTCTCTGTGGCCCTCTAACACGTTCTGCCCGCTGCCTCTCCTCCCAAACAGGCCCTCACCCAGAGCTGACTGTAGCTGCTGCTGTGCTGGTGCTCCTGGTCATTGTCATCATCTCACTCATTGTCTTGGTTGTTGTCTGGAAACAGGTACTGCTACATCCTGCCATCCTCCTCACGTAGTCGTTCTTACTCGCTCTCCCACTCAGCCGTGTTTGCAGCATTAATATGGATTCTAACATAACAAAAGCTTGGTGTTTAGAAGAAATCTAGATCTTAAATTAAAGCTGAAGAATCATTAAAACCTGACTGGATGAATCCGAAAAGTAAATGCTGAGAAATGAAGTGTCAGGCTTACACGCCTCTCTGTTTTATTTAATGCAGAAATGGTTCAAATACTAAACTTGAGACACATTTCAGACCCAAGTTCAAAGACAAAGGTTAATGAATCGTCCTTCATGTGTTTCTCTGTCCTCCAGAAACCCAGATATGAGATTCGCTGGCGTGTGATCGAGTCTGTGAGCCCAGATGGTCATGAATACATCTACGTGGATCCCATGCAGCTTCCCTATGATTCCAGATGGGAGTTCCCTCGTGACAGACTTGTCCTTGGTGAGCCGAGTGTCTGTGGGCTGGTAGCATTGGTGACATTGTACGGCCTCCCTGCGGGGATGTTCTGTTGGTGCTGTCGCTGTCACACTGTGCCTTTGAAGAGAGACTGTGATAAGATAATCTGTCATAAAGGGGGAGGGGGGGTTGGTTCCATTCACTGATCAAGGGGAGATCAGCATCTGATGGCGTCACAGATGAGGAAGCAGAGGCATCCAGAGTGCTTGAATGTGTGCACAGGCCTGTGTAGGTGAAGGCTCCTTTGATTTCCTTCATTGATCCTGTGGCTTGTGTGTGTGTTGCTCGTCTCAGGTCGTATCCTGGGCTCTGGAGCCTTTGGGAAGGTGGTAGAGGGCACGGCGTACGGACTCAGCCGCTCCCAGCCTGTGATGAAGGTGGCGGTGAAAATGCTGAAACGTGAGTTTACCAAGGAGACCGCAAATGAGAGTGACTGACCATCTGTGATGAGTCACAGCGCCCAGAAAACCAAGGAACACTGCTGGAGGTCCCAATAAGAAAACAATACAACAGCTTAATTATACTCAATAAACAGGAAATAACACAAATTCATTACAAATACATTCTAAACTAAATCAACATAGTAAAAGTTAATAGGTTTACATTTATTATGAAGAATATACAGTATATCTGAAATGAACATTTAGAATTAGAACATACATAGAACCGGGATTAACCATTAATTTATAGCAATTTAAAGTTACAAAAATATAGCAAACTAACAGCGACAACAACAGGTGTGAACAAGAGTAGAAACTAGAAGAACTAACAAGCCTGAGCAGACGTTTGTGCCCTCAGACTCATTATGGGATTCAGGTGAACGACGTCATAAACCATCTCATTAGTCTAGTTGCAGTTTGATTGCGTTTGAGGAGAGATTGTTGTTTTAATGGCGTCGCCGCTCCGCCTCTCTTCCAGCCACGGCACGCTCCAGCGAGAAACAAGCCCTGATGTCTGAACTCAAGATCATGACTCATCTGGGACCGCATCTCAACATCGTGAACCTGCTGGGAGCGTGCACCAAGTCAGGTGAATAACACACACACGCACGCACACACACACATACAGAAGAAAACACAGATTCAAAGACAAACACATATAATAACTGTTTATCTTTAGTTTAAATATACTTTCCACTCCCTCGCATTGCAACTAATGTCACGGTGGTTAACATGCAAGAATTCACCCACACACACACACACACACACACACACACACATACACACACAGATGCATGCCTTTCACATTTGGCACAGAGATGTAGACATTTACACGTCTAAGCGCCAAGAAAGATTGACAGTTGTGCGTTAACTCTGCGGTATTTTACGGCCGAGCCGAGGCTTTGCCCTCTCGGCGACGCTTTTAGCCTTTTACAAGCTCCTGATAAGATTAGCTTGCAACTGACGCCGAGGCATGTGTCTTCATCTTCCCAGGCCCCATCTACATCATCACTGAGTACTGTTTCTACGGCGACCTGGTCAACTACCTGCACAAGAACCGGGAGAACTTCCTCAGCCTGCACCCGGAGAAAAACAAGAAAGAGGTGGACATCTTCGGCATCAGCCCAGCTGACGAGAGCAGCAGGAGGTACGAGTGTGAACACACACACACAGACACACACACACTGAATTTGAATAAGAAATTCAAAAACACATCCTCAACGGCTGGCTGTGGTTGAGGACAGAAAGGCAGGAACACATTCTAACTCAATTCCTTCCCCTTACAGATTACAGTCATTAACACAACAATTTGCACGCATACAAATGGTCTCTTACACACACACAAACACGCACACACACTCTCTGACTCTGAACCCCTAATCTGTAACTCTATCGTCATCCTCTCTGTGGCTGAGGAGGTTGTCTGGCGTCTTCGCCAAATCAGATCTCAGTCTGAAGTGGTCTCAGCTTTCAGCCTAATGTCATTGTGATGGAGGTACCAGTTAATCTGTCCGCCCAGGCACACTGAGTGAAACAGCAAACCCCCCCCCCTCTCTCTCTCTCCCTCTCTCCCTCTCTCTCATCCATCCTGTGTTGATGGATGACTCACATCTGACCACACCTCAAAATGACCATAACATGATTTAATTCTGGCTACCATGTTAGCCTCCACCACATCTTCCTCTGACACCAGCCAGTAACAGGGAGGGGATTTAAGGTCACACACACTCATATACACACACTCGCAGGTTGAATAAGAACCAAACAAAGCCTCCCCAGGAAAGGTGGCTTGTATGTTTCCTGATCAATATTTGCCTCATCACTAACATCCCTCTCCCTGTGTCTTCCCTCAGTTATGTGATCCTGTCCTTCCAAAGTAAAGGAGACTACATGGACATGAAGCAGGGCGACAGCACCCAGTACGTCCCCATGTTGGAGATAAGCAACTCCTCTAAGTACTCAGACATCCAGAGGTCCAACTACGACCACCCGCCCTCGCAGAAAGACCCGAGTGGTGAGCACACTCTCGACGCCGTCCTCTCTTCCTTTTTCCTGTCCACTCTCTCCTAACAGTTATTGGTGTGTGCTGGCTTGGCTTTGGCGCTGTGTTTGACTCAGTGTTGGTTGAGGGGGTACACCCTTGTCAGTATTTAGGAGTGGTACAGCCCTGTAATTACATGGAGAGGATAATTGTAGCGCACACATAATAATGCCGGGTTGCTCCCTGCCATTAGGATGAAGCCAGGTTTGAGGAGAACTATATTTACAATACATGACAAACATAAACCCGTGCACTGCCTCATGATGCCGCCCGTGTGTTTTTCCTAAACCAGAAAACGAGATGGACAACCTGCTGTCGGAAGACGAAGGCCTCACCACCACTGACCTCCTCAGCTTTACCTACCAAGTGGCCAAAGGCATGGAGTTCCTGGCGTCCAAGAATGTGAGTTGGTCGCCGGTGTCCTCACATCACACTGCCGGGGTTTATGGGGACAGTGTATGAAAAACGTTTCCCTCTCTGACCACTCGACCTCAGATATTCAGTCTCAGAGTGACCGCAGACAAGTTTGTGCTGTTGAGGTTTGAGATGTGTGTGTTGGTATCTCTCAGAGCGGGTTACATACCAGACGCGTCCCGCTGCTCTTATGGCAGGCTGCGGAATCGTGCCGTCTCCTTTGCGATGACAGCTCTGCCAGCCAAAGTAGACGCAGGAAATCAGTGGTTTTGCGATAAGCGGTCCCCGCGAAAGGCTGAGCCCGCTCCAGAACGAGGCCAGGGGATGAATATAGCAGCACGGCCAGGCTAGAATTACCAGGACGGGACACACTGCAGCCGCTGCAGCTTTTCATTCGGCTTCATAGTTATTATCTTTAAATATCCAGCGGTCACAGCTATTCCACCAGCCGACATGTTTACACAAAGAATATGAAAAGAAATTAAAAATGAACCAGAGTGAATGAGCAGAAATGCAGAAATAGACACACACACACACACACACACACATACACAAAGGCGCTGTGGGAATGGGATGAGAAGTGAATGGACTGAACTGTTTCAGTGGAAGTAACAGATGAATGATGGAGGATTAAGATCTGCTCATTTGTTTGTTTAGTGTGTTCATCGGGACCTGGCTGCCAGGAACGTCCTCCTGTCCCAGGGCAAGATAGTGAAGATCTGTGACTTCGGCCTGGCCAGAGACATCATGCACGACAACAACTACGTCTCCAAAGGAAGTGTAAGTATCTGTGACGGCGTGAAACACATCATTATGGACTTGTTTGAAGCGTTTCCCAGGATCTCTGATGGTCTCTTTGTGTTCCACAGACCTTCCTGCCCGTGAAGTGGATGGCTCCAGAGAGTATCTTTGATAACATGTACACAACCCTCAGTGATGTTTGGTCCTACGGCATCCTCCTCTGGGAGATCTTCTCTTTAGGTGAGACACATGATGACACATGCATGTAAGCAGAGATGTGAGACTGTAGTCGTGGTAATAACGCTGTCATGTGGTGTGTGTGTGTGTGTGTGTGTGTTTGAAGGTGGCACCCCGTACCCAGGCATGGTGGTGGACTCCAGCTTCTACAATAAGATCAAGAGCGGATACAGGATGGCCAAACCGGAGCAGGCGCCTCATGACGTGTACGTGATCATGCAGGAACTTTTGCTTTTGGCTTTAAACCATTAACCTGTTCCTTCATACGATACATGAGTAACAGCTTAATGACACGGTTCTGTTCTGCTCTGTCCTAACACCACCGCCTGTGCTTTGCTCCTGCTCAGGTATGAGATGATGATGAAGTGTTGGAACAGCGAGCCAGAGAAGAGGCCGTCCTTCCTGGGTCTGACTGATTCTGTAGCTTCTCTGCTGCCCTCCAGCTACAAGAGGGTGAGTGACCCCGTGACCTCTAACGTCCTCAGATCCTCTGAACACCTGCTTTGTAATTTACCGCCTCCTCATTCTCGACCGCGTGTTGGACCTTCACATTCTGCTTCTTCTGTTATGTTTTACACTTCTGTATATCCATGTTTCTTCCTGTTGCCGGGCAAAATACAGGTCGAAAAAATGATTACAATACACTTTAAGATACAGCCACACACACACACAATCCGCAGCAGCTTCCTGAACCTGTGTGTGTGTGTGTGTGTGTGTGTGTGTGTGTGTGTGTGTGTGTGTGTGTGTGTATGTGTGTGTGTGTGTGTGTGTGTGTGTGCGTGTGTGCGTGTGTGTGTGTGTGTGTGTGTGTGTGTGTGTGTGTGTGTGTGTGTGTGTGTGTGTGTTCCCATGCCCTAAAGTAGAGGCCTATAAGTGATTCTGCTGCACATGCACCAGCTGCTTGTCCTCAGCCTGGTTAATGACGCAGCCTCAGTTCTCGCCTCCACCTCTCAACCTTAATTACCCCATTAAACTCCACACACACACATGGCACATCAAAACAGCCTCACCTCCGCCTCGCTCGCAGGGTTTTTACGGGCTGTGCGGAGAGGAAGAAGTGACACCTCACTCGCTTGTGTGCGATGTGTGATTTTCAGTCTCACAATCCAGCTGGCAGTTCAAGCAGCGATCACATATTTCTGATACAGTTCCCCTGTAGCTCTATAGGGGCCTTGCATAGGTGCTGCGTCCACACGTGTACCTGATATAGATTTGTCTTGCATCCATAATCCTTCTTTCTTTTATCCTGGGAAGGCGTATCGACATAAACGCTGAAATGTCTGAGTTAAATGTTATATATTTAAATTCTGCTCACATTTCATTTCAGCATTATGAGAGGGTGAACCATGACTTCCTGAAGAGCGACCACCCTGCAGTGACCCGGGTGTGCTTGGAGAATGACGACGCCTACATCGGCATCACCTATAAGAACCAGGGCAAGCTGAAGGACCGGGAGAGCGGCTTTGACGAACAGCGGCTCAGCTCTGACAGCGGTTACATCATCCCCCTCCCCGACCTGGACCCCATATCTGATGATGAATATGGAAAAAGAAATAGACACAGGTAAAAACAAATGGACAAATGTCTAGCGTACACGTTACATTGTCAGTTGTGTGTGTGTGTGTGTGTGTGTGTGTGTGTGTGTGTGTGTGTGTGCTGACTTGTGATCTCCACGTCCCACGCAGTTCTCAAACATCGGAGGAGAGCGCCATCGAGACGGGCTCCAGCAGCTCCACCCTGGCCAAGCGCGAGGGCGAGACGCTAGAAGACATCACGCTGCTGGATGAGATGTGTCTGGACTGTAGTGACCTGGTAGAGGACAGCTTCCTGTGACAGAACCCTGGCCTGTGTAACTCACAATGACAAGGACAAGGGGGTGTGAGGACACGGGAAGGAAGCTGTAAGACTTTAAATCAACCAAAGACCCTGCTGCCAGACCCTTCAGCCCCTCCACGTCTCCTCCCTCACAACCCTTCATGAGGACAGAGCTAAACCACTTCCCCTGCCTGGATGAGTTTGCGGTACGTCCCTTACTTCTCCTCGGACACTGCCCCCTGTTGGGCTGGAGAAGTGAGGACATCAGGGACTCCAAAGCTTCCCGATCGTTGAGCCTGTGGGTTGACAGTACATGACGGCGATGGACGGGACAGAAGACGCATATTGAGAAGAGACTCTTTGTTATTAGCAGAGCGTTATTGTATAGGGCATTCCTTTAACAGCAGTATAAGCAATCAAACAATCATGTTGGTCTTTAATGCTCAGTGAACACCACAGGATATCATTCAGCCATGTTAACCACTACAGATGCACTATATAAAGAGTCCAATACTAGCAGAACCCTTGGTAGGTGACTGGTCACTTCACACTAAGCACCTGATGCTGGCACAATCAGTAGCAATACTTCAAAAGCACAAAATCTGGACTCTGTGCATTTTTCTTTTGTATGTGACCATGTGGTGTTTTCAATGGCAAAGTGCAGCAACTCAAATTTATTTTTGTACATCATGCTCATGTAAACATGTATTATTTGTGAATACTGGTTAAGAATGGACCATAGCTGTGTGAGTGGAGAGTTCAGTCATGAGATCAGAGCTTTTACGTTTGCATGCATCGCCCCAAAAACGCCACGCGTGTTCTCGTATCGTGTCCCCGAAAACACCTCAGCGTTATCTGCCGTACGGCCTGTGCTAAAGGAAGTGTGATTGTAATGTAAATAGCTTCAGAGTGGTTTTTATAAAAAAAGAGAGACTATTGAGATAAAGTTCAAGTATTTTATTGGAGCACATATTGAGCTTCTGCACCCTCGTTTCACTCGTGTGAAGGCAAGATGACATCATTGCTGTGGTCAGTATAATGTAATCATCTGTAACATCTGACATTTGTGCACAACGCATAAGAAAATGTATCCTGCTTTGCAATGGGCCGTTGATGGTATGAATGGATTTAGCCACTGAAAATTAGATTGGGGGGGGGAGGGGGGAAGCCATCATTATGACTGTAATCTGACCAAATTGTATCGTTTTGAGCCTAAAATGTGTGAATGTTGATCAAACAGATGGTGATAAAGGTGGCAGGTAATTCTTCATCATATCTAATAGCTGGCAGGTCGAGTCCTCCTGCTTCATATTCTGCTGGCTTGGAGTCCAGCAGCAGGTTACAGCAATAATACAACCCTAGATTAGAGAGAGACTCAAGGTGATCTGGTGTCATACATCAGTTCTGTGTAACCTGTCTGTAATCCTACATATCTCCCCGCTCTTGCACCAGCTGTACCACTGCCTCTGACTCTTCCTGTTGACTGTGATGTAATCTACAATCATGTTAGAGATTTTGCACTTTTTTTCCTATTTTCCCTTTTTATTTTCGCTGAATAGCCAAATTAGCCAGATTGAGCTGAAGAAGGTCTTAGTATGGCGTTGGATGAATCCTTGTGTGTAGCAGGTGGGATGTGAATGTTCCAGAGTGCCATAGAGGATCGATGTATTATTGACGGTACAGTATCTGTAATTATAGGTAATCACACCCAATATGATGATGTAATACTTATGTTTCATTATGCATTATGTACATTCAGATGATTTATATTTCAATAAATGATTTATAATGTAAACCACTGACTCAAGTGTACTTCCAACCATTTCCAGGATCATTATTACTGTAATTATGAACATTTATCATTTCTAGTCATTGATAAAGAACATAAATACCCGACCATTAATGCTAAAACATATTTATTTCAATTACTCACAAAATGTCGTCAATTATGTTGTGCTGTGATTTGACCATTACCCTGCAGTCTAAAGGATGGCCACTAGAGGGAGGTACTGCATCTACGAGGTTACCAACTGTCAACAACAGACTCCATAAAATATGATTCAGTATTCCATTCTGTCTCTCGTACTGGCAATGCGTGGCTGTTGGTTTATGAGTTTGGAGTCTCAGATGATCGTGTTTGATATTTACGATCTGAAAACCCCCACAGTAAAAACAAATCTGAGGCTGTATCATTTATCTCCACAAGAGGGCGGTAGCATCTCAGTAATTCTAACTCCGTCAACGCGAGAGAAGGGTGCAGAGTCTGGTGCTTATTCAGAATGCAGACTTGTCTCTAATTCACCTTAAAATCATAAATGTCTCCCATGTGTGTGTCCCGTGTCACATAGCAGTTAGGATTATGATGTCGTGCTGCAGCCAAACACAAATCTAAACTCGATTACAGTTCAAACTCAACCCTTGCTGCGTTTTCATCTGCTAATCTCCCCAGGATCTGCACAGTCCTACAACTTTCCTGTTATTTGCTGTAACTATTTCAGTCTTGTCTTACAGGTTTGCTTTTTTTTCTTCTGTTTGCTCAAACTGTTAAACCCTTAAGGCAGACCTGTGTTAGTACAAAGTGAGGTCACTATCTGGCTTCAAACTGCAGCTGCAACTTCAAGGCCTGCTGGATGTGTAACTTGGCCATGCAGTGATAGTCGCTATAGAGCTTGGGGGTATTGGAAAGTGTATCCACCCCGGTGAGGAGCAACAGTTGAAGGTTTGCGTTTAGCTCTCCTAACTCGGCGTATGGGAGGATTTGCTGAAGCCTCTTCTAAACGTTTACACCTGTGCTAAAAATTAAAAGAATTCTCACATCTGGGATTCAGTTCACTTCTGGGTTGCACCAGCTCAACCAGTAAGGGCCTGCAGGGCAACGAGGAAGCTCTGTTCCCAAGAAGTAGAGGAAGCTCCCTGTGTTATGTGGGGAAGAGACAGCACCCTCATCCTCAAAACAAACGTGAAGTTCAATAAATAATCATGACTGAAGCATGCATAGTGCTCTGGGTGACTGACACGGTGAGACAGGGTTTGGCTGAAACAGCTCCGTTTAATGCAGTTATGAGGAAGAAGTTATTTGCTCAGTAGCTTCTCCCTGCAGCTCCTCCAGGCTGTGCAGCTCCACCAAAACAAAGGGAGGGGAGTTATTACAAATGGCAGAATTCACAGGAAATTAAAAGGTGAAATTGGAGATATTTGTGCAGTACAATGAAAACACTGACTCTGAGGGAACTTTCAGAGGCCATCCACTCCACAAACACACACAAACACACACTTTGAGCAAATTATTATCAAACTTCAGAAATGCTCTGATGTCAGTAATTTCCTTCAGGATAATAAACTTTCATCTTTCATCTTATCTTAAAAGAGAAGAACTCTAATGTGTGAGCAGATTAAGACAGAGACACATGTTGTTGACCTTGTCACACTGCTTTATTTATGAGGTGATTTGCTGTGCAGCTGTTATGGTTCATGGTGTTAACTTCAATTCTGAACCAAATGTACTGAGATGCATAGGACAGATTGTGCCCCGCAGTGTTATGCTCTGTGTCATATTGTGTCAAAAAATCCCTCATTCAAACGGATTTTGGGCAAGTTAGCACACAGAAGTGTGTAATAAATCGTAGGAGTGGGCTCTGGCTGACTCTACCTCTGCACAAGAGCAAATCAAGATAAGACAAGGGCAGAATAACAGAGAGGGAGACTTGATTAATGTAACTGAAACACATGTTGTCTTCTGTGTTGTCTCCCAGTTGTGGCTTCCTTGCACAACGATGGTGTGAATGCTTTGTGTTCACTCAGTGATGGACAGCCGCTGCATCAAAGGTGCCTGGACCCAACTCAGGGAGCGGCTCCAGCTCAATAGGGATATGAGATGGATGGATGGATGCTGCTAGAGAAACCCAACAGTGTGGGATTTGGACAAAATGGACAAAATAGGTGTGTGTTGCCGATGCACTTGCTGGCTAACAACTTTTTTGAATAAGTCTTGCAGCCATCCTGCTCACTTCATTTGGCTTGTTCAGAATCTCTCTTCCCAGCAGTTCCCTGTAGTTGGAACCTGTTTGCCTCAGGTGATGACATCATCCCAGCTGTTTTGAACAACCAACAAAAGCACATCTATGTGATAATAGATCTCTTGCTTGCATGTCTGAGGCATTCTATGGCTCAGAGTGGATCATTACATGTTGGTGGTCTGTCAACAGTGGACCTTCATCAGGGCTTCATGTTTTGAGAACCCACATGACAGTGAATTTGATTTGGAACGTCAAACCATGACTCTTTCAACAATATGGAAAGACTTGGTGAGACCTTACCAGATCATCACTCATGAAAGAGATTGAGGGAAATTTGATTGTATCTTGTTTTACTTTGTGAGAGTGAGAGGCAATCTGATTTTGATATATCTGGCTGCTCGAGTGAGTGAGAGACAATTAGATTAGAAATCTCTTTGGTTTGTTTGATATGTAACATCAGTCTCCTCTGTGAAACTCGACGCCGCGTGTCTAACAATGTGGTCTCCAGGCCCCGCTCCTGTGGGAGAGCTCGTCCAGAGGTAGCCAGTGTTTGGACAGCGCTGTTGTAAAACAGATTTCTGTCTTGGTCTCAGCATGTCCTCCAGGTCAGTGTCTCATTTCAACCTCTCCTCTGTGGGCTCCAGCCTCCCAGGGGGAAACATATTCAGATTAAAACCTCATCTCTGGACGAGGCACCGCCACCGACGTCTGACACCAGGGCCGGAAAATCACTCACAACAAGCAAGGTTACATACACTCGTTTTTTAAGATGTGCAAACACACACACACACACACACACACACACACACACACACACACACACACACACACACACACACACTCATACACACTTACATGCATTAATATACGGTAAACAGGCAGCTGAAGCATTGATCTCTCTTAGGTTACAGCCCTATAGTCCGCTGACACAGGCTGCGTCCTTACTTGCTTGAAGCCAGGAGAACATGCTACCTCATGACTGTGGAGATAGCTTACATTCAGTATCATATGAGATGGCTTTAGGCCGAGACAGCACAGTGACAACACTTTTCGGCTTTCCTTTTAAGTTTTATCATGCGTCATGCGTGTTGGAACATTTGCACCAATGGTTAGTAACATTAGCTCTTTGTGTGTAAGAGACACCGTCTGTTTTATGACGCGCTTCAACATCACTTTCATACATTGCCTATCATTTGCAGTCACATGCCCATATGAGGGCAAATATCAGCAACTAGAGGAGAACATGACTTTTGTTTTTAATCTTATAAATGTCAAGTAAGGAGAGCTCATTTGTCTCCTTCATCAGATCCTTCAGCCCAAGCTTTTGCTGCTTTGATTCTCAGATTTGCACCCTAAGTTCTCGTGAATGTTCCATCATGTTCTATCACTGCAGGTCTGGATGTATTATATGCAACGCTGAGTGCCAGAATGAGAATGAAGAATAAGAAACATGTGGCTGGTGTTAAAGTAGTATTGCTCCCTCCAGGCTTCAGTGGTTCAAATGGATGAAAATCAATAACAGCCAATTTCAAAAACAATAATAACAACCCTCCATGTTGTTGTGAAGCGAGTCCAGGGGTGACACACACCACCAGGTCCTGGACTCCTGGTGTTTTTCTGTGATACACAACACCTCGCTATTCAGTTCCACCCGTTGCCTACACCGCTCGGGCCACGTCGTGTAGATTTAAACATTTATGTGCCCCGACTGCCTCAGGTTACAGTGTTTCCTCCTCTAGCTCAAACACAATGATTCAGCTCCATTGATGGGAAATGAAATGGGTTGTGTAACGTGTAACGCTTCTCCATCGGCACCTGACATTTCGTTCTGTCTTTCAGGGAGGGAGGAGGTCAACCTCGACTGATCAGTGCTTACTCAAACTTACTGCTTGTTTTAACTAACATGTCTGTGCTTGGTTCCACATTAGTCTGTATTTGCGGGGTGATTATACACTTGTGTGTGAGCGTCGGTGCAGCACGCAGGCCGTGGCGCCCGCAGTGTAACAGTCATGTGCTTTCTGACTTGTAGACTTGGCCCCAGGATGACACCATTTGGTTCATGTGACCACTGACAGAGGGCTGTTTGGGACCGCAGCCTGCCAGAGCCCCGGGGCAAAGGGAGGGAGGACAGAAATAAACTCCTCTCAAAACATCAAAATGAATCTGTCATGCAAATAACAATAGAGATCTGCTCAACGAAAACAAGCTGTGAGCCAGAGTCACTACAGATAGATAGATAGAGAGAGAGAGAGAGAGAGAGAGAGAGAGAGAGAGAGAGAGAGAGAGAGAGAGATAGATAGATAGATAGATAGATAGATAGATAGATAGATAGATAGATAGATAGATAGATAGATAGATAGATAGATAGATAGATAGATAGATAGATAGATAGATAGATAGATAGATAGATAGATAGATAGATAGATATGTCTTTGAATATCATACTGGTTTTAAAGCCCATTAGTGTGTGTGAAGCTCAGCTGTGGCTGACTGATCATAACCGCATCCATTAGTCATCCAAAACCAAATCTTGGAAAAATTGTTGATCTGCTGAGGCTTGTCAGCCAAATCATCTAATCATTTGGATTTAGTTTGCCTAACAAGGCCAAGGCCAGTCAGGGTTAAGCATTTCATATTGACAGATCTGTGCTGAAGGTTTAATGTTATTATCATTGGCTTTGTTAGGGGGGATTAAAAATAATCATTTTATCAGCAAAATTTGAATAACTTTTTAATGTTACAGTTTGATTTTACAGTTGATTACAGTGAATCACAGTACAGAGGAACATGTATCAACCATAACAACATCAGGGTTTCACTCTACAATTAGCATTACAGTGCTGCTATTAGATTACCACTTGTCACCACCTGTAATAATTAAAGAGTTAATTGTCTTTTTCTTTACTTGTATCACAATGACATGCTCTGTCAACAAAGTATACATGACAGAACAAACGGTTAGAGCCTAAATGTGACTCCTGTCCCACATTCAGTCAAGTTGATATTTGTGTGTGCAGCCTTGTGTATTTTCAACCATTGTCGTCAAAACCTTCACTATAGTTTGCATAAGAAAATACTGTTACAAAATGAGCATTTTGACGTTATGTTTGTAAACAGAAAGACAAGAACTTGTTATTCTGAAGCCGCCGACACACAATGTTTACTTTTCACAGACTAACTAAGGAGTTTGAGCAAGTTGCAGGCTTTTGCAGGCTGTTTGTACAAATTGTTTTGAGAAATGCATTTACTGCTCTGCAAATGTTAAGACTGATTCCAGAAACGTACCAAAGTGACTGGAGACACTAGAAAATATGTGTTTTTTTGTCAAATGACCATCAAAGAATGAAAATGCATGATGCACTTCTGTACACTTCAGTCCAAATGCAGCTCACACACACCAAATCCTACTTCCTTTTACCGTCTGTTACCATATTAAAAGCAGCTCTTTAGTTTAAATTCAAATGTATTGTTTTGTTGAGTAATTTAGTTTCAATATTGACTTTGAACAAACACTTTTTTACTATTGCGCAATTGACTGTAGCATAACTGTAGCATTTAACATCATTTAACTGTTAATTTCGCTGACTGTTATTCCAGTGAATTGTATCTATTCAAAACATATCAACTGTGCAAATAAGCTTTTAATATTCAACAAAGCTGGGAGAAACCACACCCAACAGGTCACACACAGGAGTTTGCACCAAGCTGCATATCCTTCTGTTCACTGTTCAGACTGATATCTTATAAATATCTGTAAGGAAGGACCAAGGCTGGAAAACTGCCATTAAAGAATGATTAGTTGTGTAATTTGAGTATTTTGAACGATCACAAAGTTGAACCGGGTTATTGTGGAGTAGAACATTGGAACCCAGCTATGCAATAACTGACCCCTCCATCATCCATCCTCATTTTGGAGTTATGTCCCGTAACAGAACCCTGTTTCCCCCATGCAACGTTTAATTTAAAGGGGAAAGCAAGACTCCATTACTTCCAGAGTTAGTGATGTATTGTCCCTGTACCCAGAATGAGCCTAGTACATTTTTTGCACACATGCTTTTCATTCTTTAAGCCTGTCCACTACATTAGATCATTACAATTTCCTGCATACTTCTAACACGCAGCAGCAGAAGAGAAAACAGTTCATGAACTCTACTGATCATAACAAGAATAACCAGGATCACCACAGTGGAGGATGCATATGGAGCAGAACACGATGCTTTCATTACCTGTGGGTAGAAATGGACCCAGGGCTAATGTACTTATCAATCATTGGTTTACTTTCCCACTCTGTGTAAGTTGGTGGTGTAGTGGTTGATCTGAAGTTCCTGTGTAGTTTGTATGTACCTGGGTTGTTACACTGTACCTTTATTAGCTTTGTCAATATTGTCACAGGCAGACGAGGCCTGCAGGGATGGCTGAAGGGACACAGCTAAAGGTTGTTTTCATAAAGTTGTTTTCACCAGCGAGTTCCCCAGAAATGATGAAAAAATAAACCACAAAGACGACGAGCCACTGCTGGGGATCTGAGCACGCTCACCTCACGTCAAAAGGAGTAAATAACCATGCCGGCATAAAGCTGCCGCGATCTGCCGCTGCTGCACATTTCCAGACGTATCTAAGTCATAAATGTGTCCACGCATCAGCAACAAAAAGCCTCCCAGCCTGGGAAACATGACTTTTAAATGTCTGCAGCGGGTAATACATAACTAACAGCTGGGCCTCCCCATGGAGGACAAATCAAACGCATTAAAAAGTCGAGATGTGTCATGCCTGCCACTTCCCCTCTTGTACCTCTCAGACGACTTAATTGCAGTCTATTAGTACCATGTTGACGCCTTTATGGCCCATAACAAACAAGCCATTCTATTTGGCACAGACGGTAAAAAGTTCATGGGATTTGTATAAAATTGTAGGAAGTTCCAAGTTGACATTTGGCCCCACAGGCACAGGGCCGCTCTCCCTGACCCCTCGTCTGAAGCAGTCATTGTGATGAGGGGGTCCTGGGAACCCATGTGGGGTCCCCTCAGAGGGTTTCTGAGAAGATGAAAACAATAATTCTCTATTATTGCATTTCATATGGAGTTGAGCTTCTGTGGTTTAACCTTTCACTGTCCCTTAGAACCAAAGTGCAACCAGGGGAGAACATGACCCCATAGTGTTACCAAATTCTTCTTTTTCCTGTCTTCAGTTTGCCATATTTGCATATGAGAGACCAGACTGCACAGTATTTATGGGAGCTACTGTGTATTTTGGAACACACCTCTTTTCTCCCTTCACTATTTACTCACGGGTAAATAAAACCATAGAGATGTGGAATATGTAGGCCTGATAAAAACAAGAACCTATGTTAAAGACTGTTATTTCACTTATCAACTGCAGTATTTGACTCTTACGTGTTGATCTCTATCGTCTTAACATGCAGACTGAACTGAACCGGCCCTGCAGCTGCCTCACTGAATGAAGCCATCTGGTTGTGCATGTCTGCCTGCTTCACACCTTTCATTACATTTCTGATAGTATTGAGGTTAATTTGATGTATAGTCGACTAAATTACATTTTGAATATGAATGTAGGAATAATGCATGGGACAAAAGTGAATGAACAGCATGAATAAAGGAGTCTGAGTGATACATGTTGACTTAGCCAACACACGCCGGTGCTAAACTGGTGTATTTAACGTTTTTTATTTAGCTCATTAGTTGGTTGACTGAAGGATCATCTCAGTCATCCAGGTGGAGAGACGGCAGGTGGCTTCCTCAAACTTCCCACCACACCCCCGAGCCTGGTGTTTATGACCAGAGGAGCTCATAAAAAACAAACTGACTGAGTGAACATGAAGGCGAGTAAGGTGCAATACATTCTGCAATGTGAGCTGGTGTTGTAGCCTCTCAGTCGCCAGTGAAGAGTGTGTTGACCAGTGTTAACCAGCTGGAGATGAAAGCTTGGATTAGCTTCTCAGTGAATGAATTGGGGAGCAGAGACCCCAAATATCAGTAAATCAGTGAAACATAAATACTCTGCCCGTGTTGGTTTGTTTTATTCCCTTCCTGCTGCTGTAACACTGAACCATCATAAAACTGAACTCTCTCATAGTTACAGCAGATGTGTCAGAACAAAACAACTGTCTTGGGCAACCAGGAAGTTGAAATGTAAGATGTAAGATAAGAGATATTAATATGTTAGTAATGTGCTGTGTTTCTATCATTAAGGGCATTGTTTGTTGTTTACGAGGCGGAGAGAGAGGGAGAGAGAGAGAGAGAGAGAGAGAGAGAGAGACTTCCCTGGTTCCTGCTTTTTACAGTGTAGCTTTTGGGTTCAATGATCAGTCAAATTGAAAACATAAACTGTCTGTATCCAAAATTTGTCTTGCCATTTCCCTTTTGGGTTAAACGATGGAGGAGAACAAAGAACAAAGATGTGTTCTTAGGAAATCAGATTCGAGAATCCCAACGGCCTGTTGACTGGGCCACATGAACAAGTTTTAACAAGCCCCCCCCAAGCCAACTCACTCACACCCCCGCACCAGCCAACCCCCTTTCACACACACACACACACACACACACACACAGACACACACACACACACACACAACCCCCAACCCTGATGGAAAGCAAAGGCAGCAATGGTCGTTTCATCACAAGGGATAGCAGCTTTATAAATGAAGACTTATAGGCATGAAGATATCCAGCAAAATGGTCATGTGAGGATTCTCAGAGATACAATCAAAGCTCTGTTTCTAGAGGTTTAGATGGGAGAGAGATGTTGCCTCCGTTTGTCGATTCATCTCTTTCTATAATCAGTCCATATAGAGACACACACCGCCTGTCTTCTTCCTTGATCTATTGCAGTCATTTGCAGCAAAATGAGTAAACGTGCCTGAATGTTACATTAGTAAAGTTCCCTTCTTTGTTACACTTGTCAGCTTCAGCCTCTCAGGGTGATGCATCACTTCAGCACTCCGTTCTCCTCCTTTGAAGAGCAGGTTTTGTTCCTCATAATTTTGGGGTTTTGCCGTTTAAAAGAACATCTGAGGTTGATTTATTCTCCCTGCCTTTCTGTTACGCTCCACATATCATTTGCTTCATCGCTTTAGAAGTCGCAAGATTCCATCCTAACGTTGCAGTGAGAACAAACCCGCCGAGCCGTCGACAAGCAGGGGTTTGACTACAACATGATGATGATGATGATCGGGGGAATAATAATTGTCTGTTATCTGAAAAGACATTTGTGTGAATGGAAAAATCAATGAGTGATAATTGATGAGTCTTTTACAGGACGTAATGCTCGGAGGTAGTTGAATTGGAGATTTGGTTTCAGTGTGTGTGCCATCTGAGCCTTTAAGAGTGGTCTTTGCTCCAGCGCTTATGAGAAATGATGCTGTTAAATATGAAAGGGCAGACGATCTCTGTTCAGGCTTCAATTCATGAGTAAGCAAAGCAAATAATGATACAGGGAGATTTAAGCCTCACAATGATAATGTAGTAACGCATTTGCATCATCTTTGTTACAAACACAGTTGGGGTCTTTAGTTTGTCCATTTGTTGTCCTCACATTCATTGAAACCAGCTGCATGGTACAAAGGACATGCAAAGACACATAAGTCCCATCTACACTCACCAATGTTAGACAAGGTTTTGAAGGTCCTGAAGCTGCATTTTGGTCCAAAATCAGACATGCACCCTTCACATACATCAGCTTATGTTGTCGTTCTGGCTCTTAGTGAAGATCTACTGTACCTGCACATCCAGCAGACGAGCATTAAACAAGCGTTATGTTCCACCAGCTGTTGATATTATTGAGTTATTTGGTCCTGGACAGGTATAACGCACATAAACTATCTGAGGCTCTTTAATGTCACGGTTGATTTACAGCCAAAACTATTGGGTTAAAGAGTATGAAAGCTGGAGTGGACCGCCCGCAGACACATTTGATTACAGAATATGGCAACGCAGGTTTAGCATTGCATATGTTTCTGTTTATTAGAGCAGAAGATGTTGTTTTATTAGCTGGAGAGGCAGATTTAATAATTTGAATCGAAATAAATGATTGTTGCCATTTCTTGAGCAACTTGAGTCTCTCTTGTTTCTCACCACACCCACAGTAAATGTATTTACTTGCGTTGGCCACAACTTTCAGTTTGCAAAAACGCACACAGCTGTATTAGTTTGTCCTTTGGGTTTATTGTTTAACTTGGGAATGAAAGGTATTTTGGAGAGAACAGGCCAGAGGATATGTGGACCGTGGAGGCCTCTGTGTTGAGCAACATCACTTTAAACTTTTATATTTGGACTTTTAACTATAATGACCCAATAAGAGCAAAGTGGTTGGGTCCATGTAATTGGTTCAGGCTTTGTTTGACCGTTTGTTTGTTTGTATTGCCTTCATGAGTTTATGTTATGTGTGTGTATGTGTGTGTATTTAGTACTGCAAAGTGCTCAGCTCCATTCGGTTCCACTGGACTGCATGCACTTTAATTTGTATTTGAAACTTTGGAGGACGAAAGTGAGATTGAACATCGACGAAAATGCCAAAGAGATCCTTCTGACAGCCTTCCTGAGGAAATAACATCGTTTGCACAATGTCGACCGAACGCAGGTGTGTCAGTGTGTGTTCCCGTAGACTGTTGTCTCATCAGGAAGGAGACGATGTTCAAACAGGCCCCCACGCCTCCCTCCCTGTGCGGAGCGCCTACATCATAGGCTGCGCCGCTCCGCCGCCGCATATAAACATGTTGACGCCGCAGTGAGTGAGTCAGTGATACCTGCTTCCCATGCAGACCCCCTGCCGCGCTGCACAACGACAACATGTTAGGAGCAAAGCGACGGCAGCATCTGTGCCTTTAAAGACTTTTAACTGTGTGTGCGTGTGAGTGTGTGAGAGAGTGTATGTGTGTGCGTGTGTTTCTGCCAACGCCGCCGGTTCACTTCCCACAAAGTCCGAAGGCGCTCGGCAGGAAAGAGAGAGGAGCCGCGTCCCTCCCGCTCCCCGGACAGCAGCCGCCTCAGCAGCAGCCGCAGCAGCAGCAGCAGCAGCAGCAGCACAGGATACCTGCGCAGCCACACACATGGAATACTAACTATGGAATACCACTGGATCCTGCTGTCTGTCTTCCTGCCGCTCACCTTCCGTCCAGGTAAGACTGATGCGGCTGCTTCACTAAGACTTCACTTGTTGCCTGGTGTTTACTTTCAGTCCTGGAGGCTTCTGACTGACTGACTGATCGATTCATCTCGGTTAATAGACTTATTCGCCTCTATGGTTAATGTTGTATTTCCCCAAATTTGGATGAGTTTCTTCTTCTGTTTAGTAATTGTAGTAGCGCCTCTATTGTCTATTGAAAAGATCTGAAGCCAGAGGAACCTAATGAGGAAAGTGGATACACGAACTGGACGCCAAACGCGCTTCTTTAACTATTCATGTGATATTCCGAGGGCAGCTCCGCACTGAATGAGCGTAAAGTTGCCAGGTTTGTCAAATAAACGCGCCGTGGAGACTCGATGGAATCATTTGTCCGAGTTAACTTTGCGACAGGTTCACGGTTACTCCAGCTGAGCCGCGCTTGTTAACCGTCATTATGGAAATGAGAGGAACCAGCGATTCCTGGGAAGTATGCAAACGCCGCTGCGCTATCACACACCGTTGCACAATCGACCGTTTTGGAACATTTGCGGCTGATGTTAAGCAATTCAGAGCAGAAAGTTGCTGTTGCTTTGCGTTGGATTTGCATGAGTGAATGTTTGGCTTCATCTCTTGCTGAGTTCAAGATTCGATGAACACATAAATGAGGTTTATGCTGCGTTTGAAACCAATCTGCGGGTCCAGCTTGAAGGAATTGAACCTAACATGCCTGCAGTTCATCACAAACCAATATCTGGAATTCGATTTCACCTAAATTCGATGCATTGCTGCTCAACTTCAGCTCCTTATGGCCTCTGGGGCTCCAATCATCATTTCTATAACATTTACCATTGGATCGAACCTAAACGATGTGTGTGTGTGTGTGTGTGTGTGTGTGTGTGTGTGTGCGTGCGTGTGTGCGCGCGCGCGAGCGTGTGTACGCGCGTGTGTGTGTGTGTGAAGCAGCTGATGATGAAGCCAAGTCGTTGCCTTCAGTGAACACTGGCGCGCACCGCTCATGTGATTCAATAACAAAGAAGTTTGCCTGCAGCCTGTATTCAGAAATGACCTCATTTATTTCGCTTTGACTTTGATGAACATCACAATTTTGATAAACATCAGAAATGGAGTGGTAGATTGTTCACTCTAAACAAAAAAACATTAGGTTTTTTTTTAGGTGGAAAGGTGCCAGACTTGCCAGGCTAATATTGACGCATGGAGACAAGAGGCTCTGTAAACACACTCATTTGCATATATAATAGTCTCTAAACAGGCTGATCTTTGTACAGTATAATGATACTTTTGTTGTTTGCTGATCTGTGATTCGCAGAATTGAACCTTTACCACACCCTGTTCTGCTCATGGTGTCCATCAAGACACTGGCAGAACACCCATCCGTTCCTTTTGATTCTAATGTTCTAATTTTATTTTATATCCCAGGCGGGCCAGGACGGGGTTGTGTGAATGCGGGGTTGGGTGGGGTTTCTGGGTGGGATGCCCTCTCTCTGTTTATTTTTGTTTTTCTTTGTTTCTTCCCCCCCCCCTCTCTCTCTCTCTCTCTCTAAATGATCTCCAAAATATCCTACATATATACTGTATGTCATGTACAATGTGCTATGTGTTACTTCAATAAAAACAAATTGCAAAAGAAAAGAAAAAGACACTGGCAGGACTGTGAGAGGGTGGGGGGTGGGGGGGGGGTGGGGGGGGGGGGGGTGAAGGGGGGGGGCCGAGGAAACTGGAGTGTGTGTGTCCAAAAAAGTAGCATTCCTCGGATTTCTCTGTATCAAAAAAATACTTTTTCATAGGATTGATAAGAATATCATAGTAGAATAGAGTGCTGATGCCTTGCTACCTGTTCCCAGGCCCCGGGGGATCAAACCTTCAGGTCACCTCCCTTGGCTCTGAAAATACTTATACAATACAAAAATGAATTCCCATGTCCTTCCTCATTACCTGAGAGGCTCCGTTATGCAAAATTCACACGGCTGAGTACCCGAACGATTACAGAGATCTGCTCAGATATCAGGAGGTTGAGGGTTCAATCCCTGTTGTCACGCCAAGCCTCTTTACTCGGAACTCTGCATCATAATGTTAGTCTGGATTTAAAGCCTGAGTTGTAACGGTTGTAGACGTTAAAACATCTTGACATCACAGCATGAGGGAAACAACTGCAGTTTAATACTTGAGATGCTCCATTTCAGCAGTAAATCAGGCTGAACGTGCTATTTTAGTTACACAGAGTGATTTCTTACATGCTGATGTAAAGTAAAACCTCCTTGTCTTGTTTTCTCAAACTATCTCAATGTTTACAGGCGACACCAAGCCCACCATCATCCCCGTGGGCCCCCACCTTGTTGTCCAGCTCAACACGCCCTTCAGCCTCCGTTGCCATGGCGAGGAGGTGGTCCACTGGCACCGGGAGGACCGGAGGAGGGCACAGGGGGAGAGAAGGAGCCCCGGAGCGTCGACGGTCAACTTCCCCAAGGCTATGCTGTCTCACATGGGCCGCTACTTCTGCACGGAGGAGAAGTCTACAGAGCAAGCTTCTATCTATGTCTACGTGAAAGGTAGCTGGATTCATGTGTGCGTGGGAGAGAGACTGCACGGATGCAAGTTTGTGAGTGTGTTGTGTGTGTGTGTGTGTCTGTGTGTGTGTGTGTGTGTGAGACTGCAGGAGAGAGAGGGAGAGAGAGGGGATGTAAATCTGAAGGAAGCAGAGAGAGCTGAAGTGTACGGCGGAGATGTTTTGACATTTGGAGCTGCAGTGACAGGGAGCAGTGTGTGTGTGGGCGTGTTTGCAGCAGATGTACAGTCGGTGCCATGGACAGGTGCAGTAGATGCTGCTGCTGTTTATCGACTATGACTGAGATTGACCGAATTTCTCGGTGTGGCTCCATATCTTGGATGAATGCCATCTCTGCAGGCTGGCACAGTCTGATTGTAACCCTGCGTCGGCTCGTATCGTATTGTATCATGTGCTGATCATTCACCCCACCATCCACGCATCTCAGCCAGCAGGGGAGTGCTGTTTGTTGGTTTGTTTGTTGGTTTGTTTGTAGTGGTCCTATTTGATTTCATTTTTATTCAGGCTGTCACGGCCGGCTGAAGTTTGAGGTTGAATGTGTGTGAGTAAAGCTTGGTGACACGCTCACAGGCCCGACAAATTGGAAAAGTGGGTGTGAACCTGCAAATAAGAAGAATGAAAGGAGTGTGTGTGTGTGCGTAAGACAGTGTGCTAAGTGTGTCAGGCTCTTTATCAGCCCTGTTTTTCACTGGGCGACAGTGAAAAGCAGCCACCCAATCATCTGCCAATTATCATTCATGACAAAGTGAAACCAAAACTAAATTTGTGGCTTTAAAAGGGCAAATTGACAGAAAAGAGAGAGAGAGAGAGAGAGAGAGAAATGAGCTTGCTTTGTTATTAACTTCAGCTTGGTTACAGTGTGTGTTAAGTGGCTTTGATAGCACCATTGATGTCAGATTGCATTTTTCTTTGGCAGATCCTCAAAATCCTTTCAGAAAATCAATGGTTTCCAACATCCTCGCTCGAGTGGGAGAAGCTGCTTCCATCCCCTGCTCGGCAACAGATCCAAGTCTGGACAACCTGCACTTAGAAACATGTAGCGGTGCAGCGCTGGCCTCTGGCCTCCATTATACACCAAGCCTGGAGCACGGCATCACGATATACAATCTGAAAAAGGCCTATGAAGGGTGTTACATGTGCTCGGGGAGACTCGGAGAGAACGAGGTCAGGTCACGGAAGTACGATCTGACAGTCAGACCAGGTAAAACACCAATCCACATGTTTGATACGCCCAAAGTCCCACACATGTTGACTTATTTGAAATCGCTCTCCCACAGTCCCTGACGGCCCCCCTGTGATCGGGATGCATGTGCCCAGAAGGCTGATCCTCACCCGGGACCAGAGCCTCACCCTCACCTGCAACACCACCAACGTCAACGGAGACATCAAGCTGAACTGGGTGGCCCCGCCCGGCTCGGTGAGACCCTCTTCCCCTTTCCCTCTGCTCTCTGCTGTGACGTCACAGTCTGGCTGCCGTCTGCTGGAGCGTTACGTAGATTTGTCTTGGTTGTCATCGGATCTAAATGAGGGGGATTTCACTTATTACTTGTTTATTTTCTTCATCATATGTCAGTCAGTCAGTCAATCAATCACAGTTGAAATCATTTCAAAAGTCAGATTAAGTCATTTCCCATCTGAATCTAACTTTATTTGAGGATAGTAGACAACAAAACGTGATCAGATAAGCATGAATGTCCTGATGTGCTGATGGCTGTGATGGTGGTCGTCTTAAGGCTTCTATTCTGTTGAATTTGTGGCGGTACAGCGGTCAGAGTTGAGGATTGCGTAAGCTTCAGGATCTTACCCGTGTGTGTGTGTAATGTGTGCATGATTTGCATGCAGCCACCTGTGTGTTTTTGTGCGCTCGCTGTATTTGTGTGCTTGGTGAGCATAGACACACAGGCGGCGTTAATCTCTAGAGATCTCTGGGCGTTGACAGGGTGCCGTCTGGTATCCACAGCAACCACCAAAGGTTGACAGTGCTTCCCATATCCTGACGGAGCCGTTCGTTCACGTGCGCGGCACCATATTGAGCATCGCCGCAGTCAGGGGCCAGGATTCCGGGAGGTACCAGTGTGAGGCGCAGAACGAGAAAGGGACCAGCACGCAGTCGGTGTGGCTCGAGGTCTATGGTAAGAACACGAGGAGACTTATAGAATCGTGTTTACCTTGAAGTACTGCACGTAACGATCAAATCTGTTATCCATAATAAGCAGTAAAATGTAACAGGAGAGGGACAGCATCCAGTCCACTTTGGGGCCCCGTCCAAAGTGAACTGTGAGGTGTGAGGTGTAACATCTGGACCACATCTGGACCATCACACTCTCCTCTCACTGCTCCAAACCCGCTGTGAATGTCTGGTTATTGTGGTTTATTTCAGATAAAGGCTTCATCAACGTAGAGCCGCCGAAGAACAGCACCATCCACGTGCGCTCAGGCGAGAGTCTGTCCCTCAAGGTGGACATGGAGGCGTATCCCAAACCACACACACTCTCCTGGAGGTTTATGGGCCATGAGCTCAAAAACACCACCGACCATGTCATCACCACACACGGCCGTGAATACAGGTGCAAAAACACACACACACATGCACATTCGCACGCACGCACGCACGCACGCGCACACACACACACACACACACACACACACACACACACACACACACACACACACACACACACACACACACACACACACACACACACACACATATTTGCTTGGCGCCGGCTCACCCCAGGCTTGCCGTATTGAAGAGAATGTTCATTACAGCCTCGCGGGGGAATTTAACACTTAAGCTTTGAAGTGAGCCTTTGGTCAGTGGAGGTGCTGCTGCAGCTGCATGTGACAGAGCTGCAGGGGAAGCAAACATGTAAACCTGCGCTGTATCAGCCGGAGGCAACACTTATGATTCAGTTACAGCTATAAACATTTACATGAATCCCAGAGGCACATGACACGACCTCCTTACTCGCCTTCAATAAGTGATTTAAAAGTTAGTCAAGCCTCAAACGAATCAAATGGCTTTAACATCATGAACCTTGTATCCATTCTTAGTCTGCTTCAATAATCAAGGCCAAATCAATAAAGATTGATACGCAATCCTTGATCCTGTATGCAGAAGATCAGATACATGTACAAATATGTGCAGTTTCACATTCTGCTTCCAGTCACTGATAAGTCCACAAAAGCATCCTTATCCTGAAACATGGAAGTGTGTGTTCTCTCTTCTCACTCAGGCACAGCAGTGAGCTGAGGTTGGTGCGACTGAAGATGACAGAAGGCGGAGTTTACACCTTCCACGCCTCCAACGGCGACGCAACAATAAACCAGACATTTACCGTCTTTGTGATCAGTAAGTTGCATCATTGATTTATTTTTTTTAAAGGTTTTCTGTCCCCTGAAGCCAAATAATGAGTTTCATTACTGCAAATAGCATTTGTCATTACTCTCTGACATGTGGGAAAGGCTTCCACTGACCTTTTACTGATTGAAATGAGGTTTTGTTTACTCTGTTGTCGTGGTGGAACGGAACAGAACTAAATGTTTGAACAAAAGATCACAGCATTGGAGTCTTCGTTTGCATTCACAGTCCTTTATTTCTCTAACCTTCACTTCTTTGTTAGGTAAACCTGAGATTGTATCCCACGAGGGCCCGGTGGACGGACAGGTCCGCTGCGTGGCCAAGGGTTTCCCCGTCCCACAAATGTCATGGTACTACTGTGAGCAGCCGTACGTCAGGTGAGATCTTTGCACGTGCAGGTGGATCAACCAGTGAAAGCTTTAATGGCTCTTATATGGCAGTAGTGAAAGTTACAGTTCAATCCCACAAAGGAAGCATTGGCAGTGATAGAATACTGCAGCACTGTCCAGTAACAGTGAGGTCATTGTGTAACTTACAGCCTATAAACCTACTTGGGTAAGAGGTAAAAATGTCCCGTAGTAAATTAAAATACTGTGGTTTATAGAATTTTGTGGCTTTGGCTATCAAGCTCTAATATGTTCAAACTTATAAAAACAACCATTATCTACATCTCCTATCTCTACTTCTTAGAGATCTGACCACCATTAGGTTTATTAGTGTTGGTGGTTTTACCTTATTTGGCTCCAGAGAAGCTTTCAGTAGACCTACAGTATGTGAAGTGCATCTGAGGGTCCTTAGAGGTGAGGATGACTATAGAATATGGTGACTTGTGACCGGAGCCCAGGAAGAATCTGCCCGGATACAAGTGGCGACGGTTCACGTGTCTTACATCACGTGGGACGTAAATAGGAGGGGCACCCGTCGGCAGCGGCAACAACAATCCCAATCAACACAGGCAGTGAATCACAAGCGATTATCCCAACGTCCCCCGGTGATTTTTAATCACGATCAAATCAAATCCACTTAGTTCATCAGTGATACACAAAAAGGTGACGGAGGAAGGTAACCTGTGTGATTGTTTATGTACCCTGAAGTTGCTTTTCTTTCATGAGCATAGAGAGAATTCTTCAGATTTTCTGGTGTTGTTATGACTCAGGAAAGGAATGCGTATCTTGCAGGGATACAATAACGACAACTGAATGAATACTTTCATGAACCCAACGACCTGTTGTCAACGATGTGTGAACTCCTGGTTCCAGGTGCTCCCAGCAGTTAAACGCCACCTTGGAGGAGCGAGACGTTATCACTGTCACGCTGTTAAGCCCCATGTTTGGGAAGACGGAGGTGGAGAGCCGAGTGAACATCAGCAGGGGACGGTTCAACACTCTGGAATGTGTGGCCACTGTGGAGGGAGAGCAGGCTTACACGCTCTTCTCTATTAGTGGTATGTAGTGTGACGCATTACAGCACACTTACACACACACACACACACACACACACACACAGACACAGCAGCGGCAACGGCAACGGTTTGTCTTGATGAAGGCCTTCACAGTGTGAGTTGGCGTCTGTGTGTCTGTGTCATGTGTTAATCCTCTGCACGTCTTCGCCCGGCAGATTAGAATGAAATGTCACCTGCGCCTGGCTCAAAATTTGTGTTCTCCATAAACACCTGAACTCAACACCATCTGATAAGTTGACATTAAAGCCCAGCTTACTGCAGGAGCCTCGCTGCCCTTAAACCTTAACTGTGTGTGTGTTCCAGTAACCGGCCTGTGACTTTCAGCTAACTTCTTGCGTCCCATGGAACCCACAGCATCACTTTCTAATCAGACCTACTTACTACCTGCTAGAGAGGATGTATAAGATCATACTAGTGCTCTGTATATGTTAAAACAAATTGATTATCCCCCAACAAGACTCTACCAGGTCTGTTATTAATAATGAAGGTTGTTAATGAATAGATTTCGGTCTTGATTCTTTTCCAAAACAAAAGGGGTAAATGAACAAATTGACCGGTCAAGAGAATTCATGTTCCCAAACTGCTACCATTCAACCCTAAAGCTTTCAGAAAACACCTAAATCATTTATACATGTTCCCTCTTGGTAAGTGATAGCAAAATATGTCCTACAAACCCTGATATGAAGATGGGGACCTTGTGACTGAGATCTAGCGGATATGGTGTATAGCCTTCTATAATCAGTTATGTAAACATTAGCATGGAGAGATAAGTCAGACATGATTGTTTGTGATAACACTTTGTCACTCACAGATGAGGAATTTGTACAAGTCCATTGTTTACTCTATGACTGCAAATCCGCTCTGTTCTAACGGCTGCTCCCATCTGCCGCCCGATTGTCTCAAATGATCGTCAGTGCAGGAACTGAAAGTTGAGTAAAGTTGTTTGAGAGGCGGTCTCGCGCAGGAGAGGGGCTATCTGCAGCACACACACACAGCAGGCGCGTGGGCGAGCATCATGAGGGAGTGTGTGTGTGTGTGTGTGTGTGTGGCCAGGCCGGACAGGCCTTTGGGAGCGCGTGCCCAGGATTTCTGTGCTTTGCGGCGTAACAGCAGAGCAGGCGGAGGCGCTGAGAGTGAGGAGCGCGACAGGAGCGCGGCAGGAGCCCTGGCGTCGCTGCTGGGAGCTGCGGCGGTGTGGGATGCTGGGAGGTGTCAGTGCACAGAATACAGAGAGCTTTAGGAACCACTGACAGGTTTACAGAAGATTAGTTCCTGCAGACTCTGCATTCTCAGATTTGAAGGGGAGAGAAAGCTTCTTATCTCTAAAGAGCTTATTACAGCCCACTGTACAGAGGAGCAAAACAATAAGGCATCACAACAACCACAGCCACACACAAAGCAACACAACAACTATTCTTTATAATTACTCACCACAACAACTGTCTCGTAGGAACAGATACTGGCCTGTAAATGTGACAGACGAGGTGCAGGATTTACAAAGTAAATGTGCTGAAGTAGTGAAACTTGTGTTTACAAATGTAACAGGATTACTTTGCTATGATGAGACAAAAATGGGCTTCTGGGGCTTAACACTGTGTGCTCTCATCACTCCTCATGTAAACAAATGGTATCAACCACAAGGCTTATATTGTGCCGTACTGGCCTTAAGGCTGGGACTCGAATACACAACCCTCTGACTGTGAGCAACAGAATAGAGAGAAGAGAAGAAAGGTGGAATTTCATTGGTAGAGATGTTAAAAGACTCATTTCCCAAAGTAAGTGTCTCTAATCTGCAGGACGCCTCTTCTTTGCTCTCATGTGTGTGTCCTATGGTTCTCAGCAGAGGTGGGAGGAAGTCACACAGGTGCAAGTCTCGAGTCTTAACTTTCAAGTCTCAAGCGAGTTAAGTCAATCCCAGCTATAAGTCAAGCAAGGCACAAGTCAGGTTTCCACAATCAGTTAAAAGACAGATTCCCTTTCACACATGACCTCATGCAGGAGACGACATGAAAACAAAGCCACTAATGAGACAATACAGTCGTAATGAATGATGAGGCCTAGTCTATGTTCAACCAGAGAGACCTCACTATAGAATGGAAGCTGTTATATAGTCACAAGTCATGTATAACGTCTGTATAATGTCATCGTTGAACACGCTCGATAAAACAGATTCTCTGCTTCAAAGACTTTCAGCTAAAACAACAATTACATTACAATCAATCATTCAATCAAGGGCCGTGTTGTCAACAATGTCAATAAGATAATCGTTATTACAGATCCCGTGGCAGCTCTTGGGAAGGATTGAAGGGCGGGTTTGCCTGAGAACTGGCATGGGATCCATATATTTCTGAATGGCTGCTCTGTGCTTCCTCACAAAGAATGTTGGAGAAATGCAAACATTTCATGAGAAGAATGGAGTTCTTCCCAAGTCATCTGAGAGTCTATTATCAGTGTTTGTCTCAAGTCCTCACATTTGTCCCTCTACCTCTGGTTCTGAGCTGTATCTTTGGTGTCTCCCCTACAGAGAGAACTGTACCACATGACTTGTTCACCCCCCTGCTCATTGGTTCGGTGACAGCAGCAGCCGTCCTCTGCCTCTTCCTCGTTGTGCTGTTCTACAAGTACATGCAGGTAAGACCGATCCACACTGACATCTCCGCACATCACGCCCTCTTTCAATCCAACGCTGACGAGCCAAGAAATCTCCCGTCCTAATTCATACTTCTCTGTCGTTCTGTCTGCATTCCTGTCAGAAACCCAAATACCAGATCCAGTGGAAGGTAATCGAGGGCATCCACGGAAACAACTATGTGTACATTGATCCCACCCAGCTGCCATATGATCACGAATGGGAGTTTCCCAGGGACAACTTGCTGTTTGGTGAGCACCTTGCTGAGTCCTGTGTGATGTCTACTGTCTTGGCCTCCATATTTCCAGTGATATATCATGTCTGACACACAACGGCACTCCAAGTTATGTGCTGTTTGTTTGAGTTAGGTGTAAATCATGTGAAGAGCGGTGCCTTTGCGGTGATATCATCCATGTGGCCCTCAGGGCACATCACACTGCCTGCCACCCTGTTGTGTGTGTGTGTGTGTGTGTGTGTGTGTATGTGGACACAGCATTGTTTTTACCGTATCTGTGGTCATTACTGACTAACCAGTTTCACAACTCCTTAATGAAGAAACCCCACTCCCTCACTGCAAACATCATATTGTTGACATATTCTGGGTGTTGTTTTTAACAAACCTCCTTTAACAGGATCCTGCGTGTCCTGGTGCCTTCGCAGCCCTGGGGCTAAAACTGGTGTTGTCCTAGGAACACTGGCATGGGGCCAGGACATGGGTGGAAAACAGGATGGAATAACAGTTTTGTGCCTCTGTCTCTCTCTTCTTCAGGGAAGACACTGGGATCTGGGGCATTTGGTAAAGTGGTGGAGGCCACGGCATATGGACTCTCCAAAGCAGACTCGGTCATGACAGTGGCTGTGAAAATGCTCAAATGTAAGCAGGGACTTTGTTGAAACACATGCAAATGAGTTGCGTAACAGCTTGACTGTCACTTTGACTGCCTGACAAATTTGTACAGTAGCTGTACACTGTTGTTGTTATAGTAAGCATTTGCTTGCTGGTATTTGGATTGATTGACTTCTATGCCATTTTACTGGCAAGTGGATTTCACTCTGCTGCCAATGGACATATATTTTAATCATTCACTGACCTGTTGGCAAATTTTGTCACACTTGAGTTTAGTTTACTTGGTTGTCATGATTGGATGATGTTTCCCCAGCGAGTGCCCATTCCACAGAGAAGGAGGCGTTGATGTCAGAGCTGAAAGTCCTGAGTTACTTAGGGAACCACATGAATATTGTCAACCTACTGGGAGCCTGCACTGTTGGAGGTGCGGCAGCTGCTTGATCTTATTTGCATTCACTGACATAACCCTTCAGAATGTAAATCTGAACTGGTTTCTGATGTGTTTATATAGGCTGCTTGGTTTGCCTTTTTAGAGATCACTGTTATGATGCATTTGTCTCTGCGTGCAGGGCCGACACTGGTGATCACGGAATATTGCTGCTTTGGTGATCTCCTTAACTTCCTACGCAGGAAGAGAGAATCCTTCATCTGCTCTAAACTGGAGGAAAACTGCTACTACCGCAACGTCATGCAGCAAAGAGACACGCCCGGGTAAAGCTCCTCTTTGTGTATGAAGGAAGGACAATGCTCATTGTGTTTCGTCTTAAGTTGCAGACGTTAAGCAAATCCTGCAAAGACTTCAGTGGAAGCTGCTACTATATAGGAAAGAGTTGTGTAGAAGAGAAACAAGATTATTTACTATCCAGACGTGCGTAGGAGTTGAGTATTTGTGCAGCAGCATGTCTCTGTGTGTCTGCGCTCAGCTGAGAGCAGACTGCTCCTTTCCTCTTCACAGTGACAGCAGGAACGGCTACATGCCTATGAGGCCTTCTGGTGCTGGCGCTCCGCCGCTGAGCTCATCGTCTGAGAAGAGACGCTCAATACGCAAAGGCAAGCCAGTCATTCATCACATTAAGCACTCTTAAAATGCGCCGCAGGCTGTGTACATGGGGTCCAATCCATCTTGACAAAGCTAATAGAAAGGATCTTTGCTTATTTTCTCAGGTGGATCCTACGTTGAAACAGATGTGGAGAGTGAACTGTTTGATGAAGACGGTTTGTCTATAGACACGGAAGATCTGCTCAGCTTCTCCTACCAAGTGGCTAAAGGAATGGAATTCTTAGCCTCCAAAAATGTGAGCATTCACTTATAATAAGCAAAAGAAAACAATGAAAGACAGTACAGCTACAGAGCCATTGTAAGTTCAAAAACAAGCTTAACTAGAATAAGACACAGTGTTATTGTTATACTTCAAAACCTGAATAAATGATGGACAGAAAAGTCTTCAGCAATGACTTTAAAGAGCTGAGAGTTGCAGCAGACCTGTGTTTGTCTGGGCGTTTGTTCCGGATATGTGATGAATGAAAACTGAGCTGCGTCTCCATGTTTAGTTTAGACAGAAAGCAGACGTGTCCCAGACGACCTGAGAGGTCTGCAGGGTTCATAGCAAAACACAAAATCCGGGATGTGCTTTGGCCCGAAACCTTTCATTCATACACCAACACATCGTATTTTGAGAAACTGGAGAAATGTGATCTACTTTCTTTTACTTGGTGAAGACTCGAGCTGCAGCTGATCGACTTTTTACAGAGAGACACCAATCCATTACACGAGTATATTAAAGATACATGCATGGACAAGTTTTTCCAAGTCCTGCTGAGACATAAAATCCTTTAATTCTTGATATATTCTTTAGGTGACAGTTGGCTGACTTCTTTTCAGGCTCAGTTTGTGTTTTTTAATAATAACGTTTGAAGCTGAGCGACAACTTTAAATTGTATTTAGCTACAAAACCAAATTGCAGTAATTAAGTATTTTAAATTGAAGGAAGTTCTGACACATCTTATCACTAATTGGTTTATTGCGTTTACTGTGTGGTTGTATTGGATCACAGTCCCTGGTTATGTCAATTGCCGAGACGTTCATTTCTGCCCTCTGTCATTTTTAATCTGCTTACTTTGGCATGTTTTCAACACAAAGTGTCGATCATATTCCCACAGCTAGTAAACCCATCACAACCAGATGTTTAAGCACGCTCTTAAAAAATGTGCTAGTTGTAGAAGCAAGCATACGCAGTCCAATAAACTCCTGATCCCCTGTGGACATTTACCCAAAATACAGCACAAAAACGTTGCATTCTTGCCTCTCATTCTATATTATTGATGTGTTGTGTATACAGCACATGTCATCAGTTACTATAAAGAGTTGTGTGCTTGGTTTTTTTTCAGTGCATCCACAGAGACCTGGCAGCCAGAAATATCCTGCTGACTCAAGGACGAGTGGCAAAGATCTGTGACTTCGGCCTGGCCCGGGACATCACCACAGACTCCGACTATGTGGTCAAAGGAAATGTAAGTCTGCAGTCAGGATCTGTTTGGAACGGAGAGGAGGACAGATCCAGTGATTGTCAAGCACAACACTCCTGTCTTTTATGAAATAATACTGGATCTTTGCTCTCACCTCAGGGTTTGGAACATGGATTATGGTTCATTTGTTTATTGGCAGGTTCCCAGGTTTGCCACATGAAGCCAAGTCCTTCCTTCTGGAATGTTCCCACTTGCTACATAGCAATTTTAACATACGTGCCAGTCACCTAACCTAACCAGGTGTAAAGTCCCGCAATGTTACACACTTATTTCCCCTCTCTCCCTTGAAGTTCAAGAAGTTATTATGGATCAGTCCTTGTAACTTCCTGTGAATGAGCACCTGCAGCACTAACAGTTACTGCTTATTGTTACGACCGGTGAAACGAGAACAGAAGGGCTTTAAGAGACATGGGCCTGCTGAGATCCGTTAACAATGGAGACAGAATCCATATAATGACAATGCTCGTTAATGCAAATCCCAACACCAAATGCGATTACACATACAATTAATCCAGATGCAGATGTCGCATTTTAACGCAAGGTGTTCAGATCATAGTGCAGCTTCTTACAGCTGGAGTCACACACATTGTAGTTTTACACTCAAGTCAAAACGATGCTTCACTTTTCCCTCATTTGCTGCAACACTTGTGTCAATCATAGGCCTCTATAGATTCTGCCATTCCCATGTGTGCTATGTTGACTAATTGGCTTGTTGGATACAAATGCGATTACAAAGTTAAATGGGTAGCCTGCAGTCATAGCACATACTGTACATAGAGTGTATGAATTATGTCTTTATTGTCTCTGACACTTTTGAAGATCTGTCACCGGGGTAGAGACATGACTTTGGTGCCAGGTATGGGTCCTTATTCTATATGCATATAGCCGCAGGGCCTTCCTGTCTGTGTGTCTGGGGTTTGGAACATGCTGTACTTTTCATTTATCACTCCTCAGTCTAGGGTGTCGTCACCCGGGCAGCAAGAGCTCATTTGAATCTAACCAGTCAACATGGCCAGTTAGAGGCTTTGATTTGAGACTGAGAAGAATTTCCTGTACTTATGGAGTTTGTTTCTTTTGTTTCAGGCTCGTCTGCCAGTGAAATGGATGTCCCCAGAAAGCATCTTTGAGTGTGTGTATACTTTTGAGAGTGACGTGTGGTCATATGGAATCCTGCTCTGGGAAATCTTCTCACTAGGTTTGTCTCCATATGAGGATTGATTGCTTGTCTCTCTGGCTGTCTGGATGCCAAAATCTGTCAAGCGTATCATGTTGTGACTGTCTCCACTGTGGAACATAGGAAATAGCCCATATCCTGGGATGCCAGTGGACTCCAAATTCTACAAACTGATAAAGGAAGGATACAGAATGGATGCTCCAGATTTTGCACCCGGTGAAATGTGAGTTTGTGTTGAATGAAACGTGAATGAATGCAAAAAAGGCGTTTTAAGTGAAATGCGTAGCGTGAATGGAACGCAGTAAGGAGATTACAGAGTTGTGCGGCGGCTGCTGTGTTCATAGCTGGGTGGAAGGAGGTTTGAGAGCATGAAGGAATGCAACAAGGCTCTCATCCTGTTACTTTTGGCTTTAAACAAGCAGAACTAAATTGGTGGACATGTTTGAACTATTAGGTGAAATTATGTGAACAAAAACAACACACACACACACACATGCCTATAACCAGGTTTACGGTGTATTTCAGGTATCAGATTATGAGGGCCTGCTGGGACCCTGACCCCTTCAAAAGGCCCCCGTTCAGGAAGGTTGTGGAAAGGATCGAACAACAGCTGTCAGATGCCACAAAACATGTGAGTTTGACCTCTCTGGTGATGTTAATGAGGTTGTGAAGCTGGTCCAAAAATTGTGGAATCAGTGGGTCATCTCTGAGGTTGATAAATGAGAGGCTGCTCAGGTATCCTCACATGGAAACGGTCACAATAACATCCCTGTGACGCCGTTTTCAACCTTTTAAGTTGCGATCCTGTGTCATTTTTGTGTTTTTTCAAAGTCCACATTCTGCTGTTTTGTTTGGTACATGAATCAACCGGTGGTATTTGTACTTGAACTAGGTGGAATTCCAAGCTGGCAATACCATCAGGATTATTACTAGTGCAAGTGACAACACAGAACAAAACACAAAACCTTCAGGTAACAATGGGTGACAGTTCTTTCTGGCCTTCAACTAAAAATATCTCCGTGTTCCAGAGACAGAACAAGAGTGGCATTTGGTTCAGCACCATAGTACTCAAATGAAATTCACTGGAAAAGAGCTTAGAATCCCTCAGCCCCTGATAAAGTTCCTGTGGCGAGAGAGTCTAGATAGATACTACTTCCTGTCTGGATTTCCTTCTAACCATTCTCACGTGCCATTTGTTGACATAGTATATTTTGGTTGACTTGAAATCTATCTGCTCTAAACCAAACCCACCCAACAAAACTAACAACTGGCTCAGAGAGAGACGAAATGAACCGCAGATTTGAAAACATCCCAGGACAGAATGCCACGTCACTGCACTGGGACAAACAGTGTGAGGTCAGATCCAGAGTGTTTACACTGAGGCCTCTCACACAGCATGAGCACATGGAGTAGCACAGGAACTAAAGAGGAGATGATCCCATAGATAATGAGTGAAGCCATGGAGACCACTCAGACTAATGCATACATAAACTTAAAACTAAACTAAAAACAAAAAAAACAATACTAATAAATACCTAGATACTAAGATCAGAAGAGGATAAAAGTAATTTAAGAATAAAGTTATAGAATATATCAATAAATGAAAATTATTTAAAGCTGTAATGGAATACGGTAAATTAATAAAAAAGTGAAAAGAAAAGAAAACTCTGCATTAGACATTATAATAACAAAGAATAATAGAAGAATATCATATTATTTTATTTGCATGAAAACTTTACAAAAACTTTTTAAACAAATGACAAAACAAATGTAATACTACTACAATAAACAGAAGTAAAGAAAAGAAATGCACAAGTAACACATGTAAATCAAGTGAGACAATAATGCAGCTGTTACATCATAATACGACGATACGTGACAATATAATACAGCCATGATACAAGTAATGCTTATGGACATCTGATATGGACAACCTGTACAGTTCTGTCAGGTTGAATTCCGTCTACAAACGCCCTCTCGTCTCTCTCTTCTCCCTCTTGTTATCCATAGATCTATCTGAACTTCAGCTCCAGGCCTCCTGTGACGCCCAGAGCCAGGGAGGAGCAGCAGAGTACTCAGAGGGCGGCGTCTCACTGTCTCAACTTAGCCGGCAGTCAAAGCGCTCCCACCCAGTCCTTACTGGTCCAGGACGAGGTCTTCCTGGAGGGCATAGCCCTCAGAGCCCAACGGGTGTGAGGACCCACCCAACCTGTCTGGCTGCCTCGTGAAGTGCCTGTAATATTCCACTACAAGACACACTAATTACTACAACCGCTCGCCGCCCGGGCACCAGGGGTATTTATTTACACGTGTTCTGGACAGAATGGTAATTGCCATCTATTTTGCGGAAGAACAACAAAGGACAATGACTGTTATCACTATTATCATTATAATCAGTGATTGATTACAGGGAGGACAGTGGAGCGATAAGCCCTTTCCATTTGAGAGCCCTGTGACGGTGCCGGGGGGTTGGAGGAACACTGAGCTTCACTCCAATCACAATCAAACTATCCAGTCTTAAAGCAAACCTTTTCCAAACACATTTCATGGACTTGTTGGTTGTTCTTGGCACTACTATACCTACTGAGACATTTCTCTCTATCTACTGGAGAAGTTTCTTTTTACATTTTGTTTTGCGTTTGTTACCGTTTCCGTCATGAGAACATCTGCAGTTTTTTTTATTATGGTTTTACAGCGCCTCTGTCGCTATCGTTGGAGGAGAAACGCACTCGAGGCACTTGAACTCTTCCACCTTCCACACACCACATTTTGCAACTTTGTCTTCTTTCTTTTTTTACACTTTTATTGTCAGTATTATTTCCACATGTTCAGCTCTGTGTTCATATGAAGGAGATACTCTTGGGGGCCAATTTAATTTGAGATAATGAGACACTGGTAAATAAGCTATTAGAGTCCATAAGTGCTTCAAGCTGATTAGGAGGTGTGTGTGGCTGCTTCTGCTGGCTTCATGCTGCAGAGCCACAAAGTGTCTTCATTGGATCTAAGTCACATCCTATGAAATCAGTTTGTGATTACTTTACACATGTAGCTGCGTTCAGAGCCTGTTAGTAAGATCATGAATGGATATGATATAGACATGGTACATTAGCTATTCATTTGTCTGCTTGTTCACTGTATATCTGTAAATATCTTTAGATTAGAATCGTCTTTGCAGTATGTTGAGGTGAGTGGGTCGGAGGTTTCATCTCCGACTCGCTCCGTAAGCAGGCAGGTGTGTAGTTTTACATGTTTTGACGGCTGGACTGCTGGAGAGTTACCCTGGACAGGTGTAAAGAGCCGCTTTGGTATTTATGGTTTCTCTCCTGCCACATCCAGAGTGTGATCTTTGTTTACATACATGAGACAGGTACTGCCATTTCACACATGTGTTTTCTTGAATTTTCCTCCTCTTCTGCCCCTTCATGAAGGACCGATAATGGGAACCTCTCTGTTTATGGCTGACGTGTTACCACTGTAGATCTCTGCTGGATATCGTGGACAGAATCAGGGTAACGCTCATTTGAAATGCCATTAAGTGGACTGCAGTATTTTCTGAGGTGACTCACCAGAGGAAGACCGAGGGCCTTAGAGGCTCTCTGGGGTCATCTCATTGTGCTCCGGCCAGTAGCTGGTTTCCCAGCAGTCCTTCTCTTCTTTGCATCCAGCTGTTTCCTCCATCAGAAGTGGGGACTCTCAGCTCCTCTCAGCTCTTAGTCTGTGTCAGTCCAGGCCGTTATGATTACCCTCTTCCCACAGGTGGGTATTGTTATGAAGAGCACCGGGAAAGTGTCCTGTTAGTATGTGTGAACGCGTGTGTGTGTGTGTGTGTGTCGGAAAGAGAGAGCGGTAGACAGAGAGAGAGAGGGAGAGAGAGAGACCGTCTAGTGCGTGACTGTGTGAATGCAAAATTATAAGACTTATTGTTAAGCGGTGCCACTATTAATGATTCCTTGTGACTACTAAACCCCCTCCATCTTATCTCTCTGTCTTTTTGTAAATACGAACGTGCTTATATTGTAAAGAAAATAATGCTTTTGAAGATGTTTTATCATAATGAAGACGTGGTACATTGATGCAGAATTTTATGATGCTGTATTTTCTTATGTGTGCACAGATTTTAAACTGTAGATTAAACAAGAAAAAAAGCTGCTTGTGTCTCTATCACCGTGGTAACTTAAAAGGAAGTGGTTAATGTTGGCTCATGTCGTTCAAATTCATTCCATTCAACCATCGTAACAGTTGACTTGGCAGAGGCCGCGGCGTGTTGTGTTCTAAAGGGAGCGCAGCACTCTTATTGTTCATAATAGTGAGATCTGAAAAGCAACGTCACTCAAATGGAAAGCTAAAGTAGTTTTCCTCCCATAAAGGTTTTTATTTTCCAACATTTTGCTGCATATTTATTAAATCTAAGGCTTTAGTGTTATTGTGTAAAATTGATGTGTTGCTATTTCATGTGTCAATATAAATAAAATTGTGCGTATGGACTTTGGGATGACCTCATACTTTCTGCTCCTTCATGTTTCTTTGAGGACTGATCCTGACTGGAGATTTTAGACTCAGGAAGACATGAAACCTTCTCCAAAAAGCCATTAAGTCCAGTTAAGTTAAGTGTAGTGAACGTTGTCTCCCAGGCTTCACCTCCAGCAGTTAAAGGAACACTCCGCTCTAAACACTCCAGCTCTTGAGTGACCAATGCTGTCGTCCATTTGTTCCTCAATGGCAATCTTCTATTACCGTAAAGGGAAATGGATTTGCTAGACGGAGTGACGCCGTACATTGATATTACTAGAAGTTTCAAAGCCTAATACTGGAAAGAGCAATGCCAAACTTGATGAGTTATGACTTGTTCAGGGATCCAAACTCTTTAGGACTTGATTTATCAGTCTTGACTTCTGACCTAATCCGTGACTCTCTCTCTTTGTCTTAGCTTGCCTCTAGAGCGACAAGACTTGGGATTTACCTGTGACTCACAAAATGTTAGCACACCTTTAACCTAACTTACACAATAATTCATCCCCAGGCGTTTGTTGCAAAACACTGATCACCCACACACAACTTCAGCTGTGTTGCCGGTTTCATGTCCCAGGCCTGGTTTTTGTTGTAGCCACTCTCCTGTACTGTACTCTAATCCTTTGGCTCCGGTCCAGCAAGAGACATCTGGCCGTAAGGGGAAAGCCACGAGGACAGCAAGTACGGCTGTGGACAGACCGGCTCATGAGTTTGCGTGGGCAGGCCCCATTGTTTCAGCATCTAACTGATAAGAGACGAGAAGGAAATCCCTCAATTGAAGCCGAGCCGCTGAATGAAAATGTTTGTGAGTCAGAGTTTAGAAGAAGGAACACATGAGATGAAACGCTCAGGTCCGTACTGAAGCCTGCATGCCCATAAATATGTATTTGGCATCAAGCGCATAATGTACAATGTTATAATTAAGTTAGTTTATAGTCTGCAGGATTTTTACGACCCTCAGATTGCCATCAAATAGAATTATCTCTTAGTCACGGATGGCTGTAATAAACATGGCGTCAACACAACAGCAGCAAAGACGTTCAAAACAGTAATCAGGCATTTTTTCCATCATCATCATCACACACACACACATTCAGTGTATACATAATATGTTTGTGTTCACATTTATATCATGGGCTCGTTGATCTATGACCTGTCACGCTCCCCTTTTGTACCGTTGCATCAAAACAACAGCAGACGATTGAGTTTTGGCTCCGAGCTTCACGCGGGGTTAATAGGTGAGCGCCGCCATTTCAGACGCCTGCCATCATTAGTATGACATCGCTCTTGTTGGTGCAAGCCCAACGACTAGAACCTCCTCAGCTCCTTCATGTGTTCTTAAACAGTGGAGACATTATTGAGCTTTTCTTTCTCCTCTCTGTCCTTCAGTAAGATGTCAGTTTGGGTCTCATGACTTTGCAGAAGAGCACGCTCCTTTGTTTTCTGATAAATGAGAAAACAAAAAAACGTGTGTGTGTGTGCGCGCGTGTGTGTGTTTGTGCACTGTAACCCCTGTGTTTTTGTGCAACAGCCCCCACCGTCAACACACGACGCCTGCAGTTGCTCAACTCTCTGTGGTCGCCTGCTGCCGTTATAAATTTGATAAGCCTGTCTCTGTCCTTCCGACACCTTTTGCGGTAAATCTGGCAGTTTAATGTGAAACATCTTCCGTCTCTTCATTGTTTTAAGGAGGACGGAGAAAACGTGGTGAAATACATCCAAGGCCAAGACTGAAGGCCGCTTCTGTAAACACAAACATTCCATTTTTCAAACTTTGCCTCATTGTAGAAGTGAACATTACCTTGGGGCTCTGTTCAGTAACCTTACATGATCAGAATATATTTCCACAGGATCATGTGGTGCTTAAGCTCCTTCTTATTATTCTCTGTTGCCGAGGGCATCAAGCTGTTAAGCAGAGAAAAGTTCCTAACCAGGGCGCTGTTATGAATTTTCTGTTTGTGACCATTTGAATAGTCAAAGATTGAGTTCAGCCTCAGCCTGCATGGTTCCTTCAGTTGGATCTGTGCTTGAAAGGAGGTTATGGCGCATTATTGTGCAGTGAACAGTGCAGGGGCACAAGGGGGCAAGGTGTGTGCCACATACTTTGTGGGTCACCACTTCCCATATTTGCTCAAGCTGCTCAGGAAACACACCTTCCCCTATGGGAAGGCTGACAGGAGGGGTGCCGCTGTGGCTGCCAGTCAGGAGCCCACAACGGGCGAGGAGTTATGTGTGTGCGCGCTGAATGTGGGTAAAGGGATGTGTGTGTGCTGGGGTTCGTTGTCGGGGTAATTTTATCTAAGGTACACTGCCTGTCCTCATGTGGTAAGAGTTAACCTTCTGTTCCCAGCACTGTGTGGCTCCACAGAGTCCCAGGCCAGCAGGACTCAGGACTGCAGCAGATGGCAGCTGCAGATTCTGCTGGAGATATAAAAGCTGCTTGCTGTAAAAACAACTTTGTGATTTGTTACATTTGATCATATTCCTGACATGTAAACACGCTGCAGACTTGGTCGATCTGTCTGTGCGTTAAGTTAAATATGAACGTATTAAAGGCTTGGAAACTCAACGCATACAGCTCCAAGTGCTCTCGTCTATTATCCTGTCCTAATACACAACTAGAGGCTTCATGTATGCTAAACACACATCAGAGTGAGTAATGTATTTAATATGCACAGCCCTGATGAGGCTGCTGTTCATGCTACATGTGTTCTTCCTTCTCTCTTTGTACATTGACTTGATGTGACCTGCCCTCACCTGCAACAGGCCCTCACTGATCCTGTGCCTGAGCGCTGAGTGGAACCAGAATGAGAGCACACACACCACACCTAGGTTACACTCCTGGTTTCCTCCTCTGATTAGTCTGCACAGCATCGTCGACTCACTTATCTCAAATGCTTTGACAGTGCAAACTACTGTGGCAACTCATTTTAGATCCGAACCTTGAGGGTAAAACAGCTTTGACTTCTTGGAACTCAGAGCATTTAGACAAACCTGTAATTGCGGCTTTTGTGTTGATTTAGGACTTATTTGTTTAATATCTATTGTTATATTTGATCTCCCATTGTTTCTTTCCACTGTGTCTGTAAGTATTACACTCCTTAGTTCATCACTTTTAACAGCAATAAAGAAGTCTGACTGATTGACCTCTTATTCTCTGATTTCCTCCTCTACCCTTGCATCGTCACTGTGCACACCGAGTGAAAACAGCAATAATCCAACATTAAAGCTGCAGTCTAATTACATCAAATTCGGTATTGACTTCAGTTTGACACATTTGATATCTGTCTGAACTTTCCAGAAGAGTAGTTTGTCTTTGCATGGCTGAGAACATTGAGCTTGTAAAGTCGAGTTGTGTAACTTTAAACACAGTGTATCTGTGATCTGCTACAGTCTGAGTTTACAATAAAGCGGGGGAGTATATTTGAGTAACCTCTATCAAAGGAAGACCAAGAGTAATCTTTCATCTGACCTTTATTCACCTTAGGCTAAATGTAATTCTGTTTGCACGAGCACACAATAGGGCACCACCGTTCCTCACTGCTTTCCATAATTGGCCCATATTTCTGGACGTGTGCCACGAAATGACTGAATTATAGGATCACATACAACGGTTGAACATTTCTTGCATACCAAGGTGTGTCAACGACATCGAGCCATTCCACAATGAACCTTTCTATACGAGGTGTATCACCATATCTGACATAAACAACTGGGGCACTACTCTATAGTATGATAACAATAGCTTTTATTTAAAACCGCCTGGGATTGAGTCACATTACAGGGAGAACATGGGAGAGATGCTCCTGACAGGTTTTATTTTACTGAGTCTGCATGTCTACAAATGTTCAGCAGGGTTAATTTCTCCTGTGAGGCATTTTTCCAGAGCCGTTTTGTGTGCTGGAACGTTCCACTGGGTAAAGAGATATCACCTGTACACTCATCAAATATTTAATTTGCTGCTGCAAGGCTGACAAAGCAAAGGATTGAGTTCAATTATATCTCCTATTTCCTGCAGCGCAAACGTAGATCAGGTCTTTTACCACAGCAGAGTGTTTCAGGGATATGATATGGAGAAGATATATAAGAAGTACAGAATGGATAAGATTTCCTACTACATATTTGTTTGTAAAGATGCCTTGTGCATAACTTTCCATATGCTACAATGTCTCAGGTGATAAGTGCAGTGGACTGTGAGCTTCCCCTCACAGCCCCACAGTCCCTTCACATATGGGGACGACAGGAAATGTGTGAGCTCAGGCATGACTGGAGTCAGGACCCAGGAAAGCTTCACACATGACCGCCTCCCTGGTTAGTGTGTCAGCAGAAGCTCAGAGCTCCAGAGGCTTGAGATAAAACAAAAAAAATCCAAATCAGTCTTTTGATTAGTAAAACTTTGTGGACTCACCTCCAGACTTTTTGGAGGAAAATAAGGAGCGAGATGCAACAGATTAGAGAAGAAAGAACTGTGACAGTTACTCGTTATAATGGGGAAGCTCAGTAACAGAATAAAATGTCCCATAATGCAACAGGCTGAATGTCACTTTTACTGTTCCTCTGCAGCACAAAGTTCATTTTCATTTTCTGACTGAGTGAAGACAAAAACATTTCAAGTTTTGAAATGATATTCTAACAATGTCAATATAAGAATATGTTTATTACATACTCCATTATTTTTTATCTATTTAGAATGATATTGATGAAGATGATGCTTCATCCTGATACCGAGCTACTACTTAAAAAGAGGAGTGTGTCCTGCCGCCCTGCCTGAGGGCCCAGAGGAGCTGGAATGTAGAAGGATAATCTTCTTCTTACTGTAGACACCACAAAACATGTTTTTATCACTCTACACACACAAAGGCTCAATTCAATCCTGAAGAAACAGCTTACTGTACTTTGCATAGTTTCCGGGCAACAAACAGCCATCTTGTTTGGGTCGATAACTGGTGACAGACCCTGATGAGTTCAGTCAGCAGGATCAGTATCTTTGTTGAAGCACTTGTTGCTGAGGCAGATGCAGACACTGACTGAGGTTCATGCCAGGCCTCAGGCGCTGCCCTTGTTCCACTAATGCTGGATAAATGGATGATGACAGACAAGTTTTCTGTGGTCACTGGGTTTCCATATAACCTTCCCTCAGTCACTGCAAGTTAAATAAAGAGAGCAGATGAGCAGCCAGTGCTTTAAAGGAAACACTGTGGTTACAGGGCTTTCAAACAGTCAATGACACTGTATGTTTACACACACACACACACAACACTTTATATCCGGATTAAGCCACAAAATCTATTGACTTGATTGATCAGAATGTGTGTGTGTGTGTGTGTGTGTCAGACAGACAGACGTGATAAGGCTGATGCGCTCTCATATTTGTACTCTGTTGGCCGGAGGGGATTCATTCCTACACGGCGCCTTTGACTGACAGCAACTACCACAGCTGTCAGAGCTAAAAAACTACCTTTCATATGAACAGGAAGCAGATTACAACATTGCAACCTTGAACAAACCTTAATTCCTGTATATTACAAAGTATGAAACCATCTGATTAATCCTTTGACAGCTAGTTTGTTAGCTTGCTGTCAAAGGAGACACCAAACACACAAGCAGCAATGAAGGACAGTTTCAAGCACCTGATGTGAAGAAGAGCAATCATAGCCTTGTGTTGTTTTAGCGCTCTAACCTGCCAGTGAGCTGCTCCTCCATCATCAGCGCTGAAGATGTAGAAGCAGCCTGAGGCCGCAGAGGAGGAACGCAGAGTCCAGCAGTATGATTGAAGGTGAATATTAACCCTTCTGACTTTGGAACTTTTGAACATGTTCCCCTTCTTTAAATCCGCCTTAAGCATACTTAGTATTCATCCACATTGCTCTACTTAAAGAATATTACACTCTTAGTCACCCGTACCTTTGGTGTGTTTTCGCAGAGTAGAGATCAGCTCATTAAAGTGGTTTAGTCTCCTCTCAAAACAGTCCTCAGCACAGGGACTCATAGTATCAGCTGAGCCTTCAGATGGTGAAAATCATTAACAGACTGTGATAAGAGGCAGAGCTGGGGTTTCCCCATCACACTGCCCTTTTATCTGCCGTTTACTTTGCTTCTTGCGGATCTATGGCTTTTTTTTGGGATCTCCTCTGGCTGCAGTCACCTGGAGCTGATTACAGCTCTAGAGGCGAGTGTGTGAGTTCATAGATGGATGTTATTGTGAGGGGCTCTGTTTATATTCCCAGGTTTGGTTATGGACCCGAGGTCAAAAGCTATTTGGAACTCTGGGTAACGGCCGGAAAAAGCAACTTCCCTGCTTCAGTTTCTAGAAGCAGGCTGTAGTGAAGGTCAATGCAGTAGAATATAACAGTCTGGTTAAAGACACACACACACACACACACACAGGACTATGAGAGGAATATGTTTATTAGAAGTGTAACAGTAAGCATTGTTGTGTTGCAGCTCCCTCTCAGCTTGAGTTGGTAAAACATGCCCTGTAACGAAAACACACACACTTCGTTTGGCTCATGATTGCTACATGTGTGTTTGTTCACTCACCTCTTGTGTCTCCTCTCCAGGGTGTTAGGGCTAAAAGAGTCCCAAGGCAACGGGAGCACCCATTTAAAGGTTCCAGGAGAGACCAAGTGGGATTAATTGCAGGTGGAGAGGAGAGTTTTCATGTCAGTGGCAGGCGATGAAAGGCCAGCAGTGTCCATTGGGCGAGGGCTGCTGTTGGGAATGTTTGTTACCTGTATTTTGTTTCTCATGTGGGTGAAAATAAACACCGGGTTGGTCGTCACCTAACCTCTGCCTCAGACCGTCCTGTTCCAGTCCGACCCCTATAAGACCGTCCTATCTCAGGCCTAAAGAAAGAGACTTAACTTGGCATCACCAGAATACTAACAACAACAATCACCTGTTAACTAACTAACCTCATTTTGTTTGCGTCAAGAAATTGCTTTGAATAAGTTTTGAGCTCTTTTGTTGTGTGACCTCCTTTTATAATGTGTTATTGTTTGGAGTATTTGTTGAACATTATTGCTGAACTGAGAGTTCACGACTAGAAACCGAACCAGTAAGACGATCTCATAGTTCCTGAACTAGCCTGGGTGCTGTTCTTCTTTCTTATAAGTCAAAGTTAATAAAGTTATGAATACCCCTCACACACGCCTGGCTTGTGGTGTGTGTTACCAGCTCAACTGTGACCCAGCCTGCCGATGCAGAACAGAGCAGGCTTGTTAGAATGGGGCGTTAAAGAGAGGTCGCCTGGTTAAATTCCTGAAAACAGTCAAAATCTTGGAAAACAAGAAATGAGCTCATTCTATTATTTTCATTTCTTTTTGTAACACTTTTGCAGTAAGAACTTGGACTGATATTGAAAACAAACCAGGACAAAGGATGAGTGTCTTTCCCAGCTCTCCTGCAGAGACTCACACACACTTCACAGCAGCGTTATCTCCTCACCTTCTACTAAACATCCTGTTTCTGCATTCAGTATTTTCAGTTTAAGGATATCACTCTTCCTTCCCCTGCAATCCAACCCCCATGTCCACGTTTACAACTAAATAAACACGCATGACCGCAAATCTCTTAATGTTCGCTCACTCTCACACACACTCTCTCACACTATTCTGTCATCCTGATAATTTGCACTTATTTAATACTTTATCATTGCTGTCTGATGTGAAGGAGCCTAATCAATCATGTCAGAAGAATTCCACAGGGACTGACAGGATAATTGATAATGATTATTAGTTGCTGCGGTATGATTGCACACTGGCTGTAAATACAATGTAGTTGTCGTTAGGTTGCAGCGTAAACAGTCTTACACCTCCACTTGCGCCCTCCCTTCTGCCCATTCCGTTATAATTAGACCAAGTCATGCTGCTTGACTGACAGAAGGACTCACTCGGCAGAAACATCTACATGAAACTGTCATCTTCCATCACTCCCTCATCGCTCCACTGTGTCGCCTAACATAACCTCAGCCGGGATTCACTCACCTGGGCTCGTTTGGCGTGCAGGGGTGACAACAGTGCTCCTTCATTAAGGTTAGAAGTGTCTCTATTCATTTGTTGCTGTAGAATAAAGTGATGTCATCGTCTCTGCATACCACAGCTGTCCTTAAATAGTGACAGGACAGGTAACTTCTTGGCAAAATCCGTCTTTAATGTACAGTCTGTCAAAGTCTACTTTGTTAGGATGCTGGCAGATTGCAACATGTAAGATAAGGACGTGCATATTTCTGTACAAAAGTGGTTGTAATTAAATTTATTGGCTATAAATGCCAACACACAGATGTTACTAGTTTGATTTAAGACAAAGAGCTTCAGTGTTTTCTAAATCTGGGGGAATTTCACGATCACACAGTTGTTTATCATATTTAGTTAGGGAGATTCCTCACGGTGGCTCAGTGACGAGCACTCTTGGCTCAACGGAAGGTCCTGGGTTTGAATCCCGGCCAGGTCCTCACTGTGTGGCCGTGCATGATCTCCTCGTGTTTGTGTGGGTTTCCTCCAGGTGCTGCAGTTTCCTCACAAAGACATCTTATAAGACAATCTAAGAGGGAAACTGGCCCTTAGGTGTGAACGGGAATGTGACTGAGCTGTCTGTCTGTCTGTTTGTCTGTCTGTGTGTGTGTGTTTGCCCAGCGATAGGCTGGTGACCGATCCCATATCTACCCTTCCTCTCGCCCATTGACTGCTGGTATCGGTTCCGGCACCGCAGCTATGGAGAGTGAATGAATGAGATTCCTCCCTGAATGCTTTGCAGTCTGCTGGACTGGACTTGACCTTGGCTTTAATGTTGTGTGTTTCTGTTTCCTCCTGTGAGTTTTTGTGTTTTATTACAATTTCACTCTAGTTTGATGCAAAACAATGGCAGTTTGCCTCCTGTGTTGTGTCCTCGTCACTATCGCCGTCTTCCTGCTGTGTTTTTCCTCCAAAGGCAGAAAACACACACGCACACACACACAGCTGTGGTGTAGCAATGACGTGTCTGTCCGGTGCGAGCAGTGATAACCTGAGAGGGTCTCCTTCCTGTGCAGCTGTGCTTGACCGGCACAACAACACTCATGAATTAATTATTTACTAACCACATGGCACTGTGACACACACACGCACACACACACACACACACACACAATGAGATCTTAGGTGAAACAGATACATCTCTTTTCCTTGATATGCAGTTGTCGCTTCTGTCGATTTCACGTTCCGTTTAAGAAGGAAGGAACTTGCACAGTGTTATCATGGCAGAGAGAAAAACATCCTGAGTGAGGTTGGATACTTTCTTGGCCCCCCTAAACCCCCTCACCCCCTTACGACCGCCTCCCAGCCCCCCTGCTACTTTTTAATATCCAACAGCTGAGTGACCTCATGAGAAACTTGTGAATGGACTTGAGAGTCCGGTGGGCTGAGGCTGATTCTCTTATCAGGCTGTGCAGATTTCAGCCCTGTGAGACACAATAACAGTGAGGCAGCACATCCGGCTTCACTCCACACAGAATGAATATTTGTGCAATGAATTGTTCTATAAATACTCTTTAATGACTTTGGCCTCATCAGGTCCATGCCCAGATGCCCAGATGCCACCTGCAGAGTGGAGTTACAGCAACATGCTTTTCTTTTCACAACTTTCTATCCGTGTCATGACGTTCACTTTAAGTTCACATTAATGATGAAACACATGTTATCATCAGGATCTCTCTAATGTCATCTTCTGATAGGATAACATTTCCTAAACACAACAGATGTGTATGACGTGATTTTTTGGAATATTCCAGTCTGTGCTGTTTAAGTTGTAAAACACATTCAAGCATATTAATATTAATGAATGTATGACTCAGAGAGATAATATCATGGATTGGACAAGCCTGGAACACATCCTTTCTTTTGGAAAAAAAATTGGGGAAAAAAATTAAAATCTGACTGAACTGGAGAGAGATGAACATAAACAGAATCCTCATAGTGTGCATATTTCTGTAATCTACTGTGCATACTTGTCAAATGTTGCATTTCTGGAGGGTTTGCATGTCAGTAAAGTCTGCTCATCCTTGTGTTGGTATTTTCTAGGCGTGTGTATCTCACACCTGCACTCTGGAATCCATGTTTATGAGGACTGGCTGTTCCTTTCCTGAGTTCAGTGATGGGAGGCGCTCCTCACCCTGGGATGGTCGACACACGCTGACAGCCTCTGTCATCGTCAGACACACAGAGGACTCTGATTGATGGATGGGCGGCTCTGCAGTGTCCCTGCAGGAGACGAGGAGATGGATCACTGATTTCTTTATCTGGTATCACTGACGCTAATGACTGTGACATGTGATCACTGCCTCGTTTGGAGCCAAACTGCCACATGACATTTCAAAGTTCCCACTGTGTGGTTCTTATCAGCGTGGATAATAAAGTGAGATAAGGTCCCAGGCTCTGCTTGTGTATCTGAGTCACTACCTCAGGTGTTTAACGATGCCCCCTGTGGGCGATCCTGAGAACTGATAAGGTTTTGAGTGTTGACCTCGGCCACTCACTCTATAGATCACACATTGTGGACATGCTGGTGGAAAACAACTCACCATTCATCACAATACACACCATGCTGTCACAGTTGAGTGATCACTGTTGACACAGTTAACGGTGCACCGAGCCGAGGACATCCAAACTATGCCTCCTTTCTCCAATCAAGTCTGTTTAATTCATGTTTTCTCCATTTTCTTCCCACTCCAGAGCTGGAGAGGCTGAGGAAGGTTGATGCCAACTCTCTTATCGTCTTGACACTGACCTTTGTCAATGGTTTCTGCTTAATGGTCACCCGCCCCCCCCAATCTGTCAGCTGTGACATCTTCATGATGTGTATATGGGGGCATGTTGGGGTGGCTCCATCCATCTCTCCTGACACTGTGATTGGGTTATGCAAATAAAATATAAAACTGCAAATTTGAATTTTTAAATTAAATGTAAAGCACATTATGCAGATGCTGGGATTGTAGGAATGCAGCTCCACACAAACTTACAGTACACACACACACACATACACACACACACACACACACACACACACACACAGCCAGGCTGCTCTCCATATTAAGCAGTTCCTATAGACACATAAAAGAAAGATGAATCATATAGAATGATATCAAATAGCAAACTGTTTCCCCCCAACATTATGTGATTTATGCACCATGTCTCAGTGGAAACAAGCTTCAGAAAATTGTAATTATACAGAACACAGGCGTCATTGTTCAACTCAGACACCACAGCTATGGACTCATCATGAAAATGAATGAGCCATACCAGGGCATGTGTGAACACTGAGCTAGAGAGGAAGATGTTTCCACTGAGTGTGATCCAGCAGCATATCCTGTAGAGTCCAGGCAGGTCAGGCTGATAGCAGCACTGATTACAGTCTGAGCCCAGAGGCTCTAACAGAACTCCACATCACCTTCCACTCCAGCCAGACATCAGCTGCGCTTCCAGACATATTAATGAACACTGAGACAAGCATGCTTCATCAGGCCTTGAGTCACAGCTGGGAGCCAAAGGATCATGATCTCTGTTTACTGCAGCTCATACTTCTAATGTTTAGACAAGCATCGATTGTTTTTTTACTTTCCCTAAGAATGTGTGAAGCGTTTAGATTTGTCTCTTCCTGTCTCTGGATTCTAAATGTCACATTTGCTTACTTGGACTTGATTTTCAGTTAACATGCTTGTGTATCGCAGGAGTCAATCTTGACTTAACAGCCAGTGAGTGACAGGCCTGCAATAAGCAGCCTGCTAAAGCTGGGGGCATCTGACAACAGCATCTGATGGAGCTGATATACTAAAGGCCTGTCAATGAAACAAGCATGTCTGTCAAAAGTGTGTGTGCATGTGCGTGTGTGTGTGTGTGTGTGTGTGTGTGTGTGTGTGTGTGTGTGTGTGTGTGTGTGTGTGTGTGTGTGTGTGTGTGTATGTGTACAGGTGGCTTAGTGTGTTAATGTAGCTAAACCGTCCAATAGATGGTGTTTTAAGGTGAGCTGATAATGTAATGACAGCACCCGGATCTCTGAAATTACAGTTGGACATCTCTGAGTGACAGAAGTCTGACAGGTTAACAAATGAATATGTCAGCTGCACAGTGACGTCTGAGTGTGTGTGCGTGCATGTATGTGTCGGTGGATGCGTGCATGTGTGTCCAGCATTTTGGCAGCTAATCTTTTCTGATGTGATTACACACAACAGTGGAAAGAGCATGGTGTGTACACACGTTGCTGCGAGGCACGATTAGCCCGTCTGCCTTCACACCCTAAACGCCACACATCACAACCAATGGGGTGTAAATCTGAAATTAAAAGAGTGGAAAATTCAGGGCGTGACACCGACTGACACATGAGAACTAACGCTAACTAATGCTGCTCTGTCTCCTCTTCTGGAGTCGTGACTAGGAGGTGTATCGTTCAACGTGAGAGCCCTACACCTCCATGAGGAAGAAAAGGTTCAATAAAGTCAGACGATCTTTCTCCCTCAGCCTGATCTGCACCCTGTAAGATCACGTGGTAACATCGAAGGTAGAGTTTCACATCGTTAGCTCCCTTAAGCAGTTTTTAAAGTTTATTTAGTGAGCCCAGTTATGTGTGTGTGTGTGTGTGTGTGTGTGTGTGTGTGTGTGTGTGTGTGTGTGTGTGTAATTACTGCATATTTGTATTCTGCACTCCCAGCACGCAATTTTAATTTGAGGACACGGTTCTGCTGAGTCCCTTTACCAACATTAACAAATCAAGACCTGCAGCAATATCTCTGTTTTGGTTATTGCATTTGGTTAGAATGCAGGCCTGAAGGCTGGGTGTGTGTCATGAGAAACTCTGCTATGTTTGCCCATCTCAGCGGAAATTAGAGTTTCCGTCTCTTCGCTCCAGATAAATATCAGCCCTGTCGTGTTTTATACACCAGCAAAAGTAGATTACACACTTCACAAGTTGATTCATTCACTTGTTGATAGTACTGTCTTGCTTTTATTCTCCCCTGATATGATCTAATGTTAGGGTTATTAAGATTAAATTGTTATTCGATTCAAGTACAAATTACACTTTTAAACCAGCAGAAAGCGCTGTTGCGTAGTTATAGAAGCGGAGCCCTGTAATGTCAAACTGGAGGGAAATTTGAGCAATACTGACATCTGTTGACCAAAGAGGGTAATAACTATTGTTAGTATCATCCACCCGAGCGACTGTGAACGCTACAAAGAACATTTCTGTCTATTCACAGTGAAAAGGAGTGATTTCTCTGGCACAGTTTGATGTGGAGTTCAGTGCAGATCATATTTTACAGCTTAATCATTGTTGTCTTGCTTTATGAGATACACCTGTACACATGGATTACATTTCTTTACAAAAACACATCAAGGTAGCAGTCAATCACAATATAAACACACAAAACACAATCACATGAATCAAATGTAGAATGTTTTAAGAAGTTGTGTTTTAGAATGATCTAATCCAGACCTAAGTGCTGTGGTAAAACATGTAGAGGGCTGTTTGTGCCAGAGATGATAGAAATACTGATGATGTTCAGCAGATTTCAAGGGAGTGATGGACTAAAACAACATGTCAAATCTATGACTCTTATCAGCAAATACAGGAAATTTGGAGGAGGTTGTTGCTGTCATGAGATTAGACAGAGTGTGTGTGTTTTATCAGTGTAGAAATCCTCCAATCTTGGTTTCACCTTGAATGCATCTAAGGAGACACGCCCCCAGCAGTAAAATGGAGGAAGTTCAAAATGTACCCCTGCGAACAACTGAGAGGCTGTAAGCCATTTCCCCCTCCTATGCTATAATTAGCTGTTAGTTTGTTGTCCTTGATTGCAGACAAAACATGTTGTGTTCTCATGCTCTCACTCAGACTGACTGACACCTTTAGGCTCTCAGGCCCGGATCCTCTTGTCACAGCTGCGTCCACTCGGGCTCGTTCAGTCTCTGTGGATGTTCCAGAGACGAAACTGAGCCCGAGAATAAAGCTTAGGGAGATTCCTGATTTGTTTACCAAAGAATACTGGCTAAAGATGAGTTAAGAGCAATAATAAACCCTTAAAGTAAAGACATTAAAGCAGGGATGTAATAAAAAAGGGCCGGTCGGCTCTTTAACTGTTCTCAATGTCCCTTTACTTAGACAATCAGGTAACATGAGTGGCATTTAATGGACATGTGTTCTGAGCTAAATACACTCACGGAAATAACCAAGGGTGAAAGACACACACACAGACACACACACACATACTATCCAAGGTCAAGAAAGTATTGTTTTCTTTGCGCCATTGAGACTCAGAGAAAGGAAATGAGAGGTGTAACAGACAAGAGTACACACACACACACACACACACACAATCACACACACACACGTTCAATGATGAAAAGAAATCCACGTACACGTTCAGTCTGCGAGTATGTTTATTTTATAAAACTAGTGACATTATTGCAGGTTTAGTCAATAATACGCTTTCAATAAAATACTGTTAAGTCATAAGAATCAAAGTCACTGTACAATAAAGACACAACGTTTAAAATCGATCGACCAAAAAGAGAGAGAAAAAAAAGAAAACATTTGCAGATTCAATTATCTCAAAATTTCAGTTGCCATTTCCTGCGACAGAGGAAGTAGGTGGACTGGCCCTCAGGAAGTGGGCGTGTCCTGGTGCGGAGGCCCCACAGGCCTTTCCACTCGCTGAGTAAACACGATAGCTGCGAGCTGAAAGAAAGCCGACGCGATACAAAGTACACTTATCTCGCACAGACAACCTTCATTTGTCCCGACTGAATCATGAAGTTATCTCCTGTAAAAATATCTCAACGCCATAATCAACAAAGCGCTGCTGTGTGTGTGTGTGTGTGTGTGTGTGTGTGTGTGTCTGTGTGTGACGTCATTGCTCCCTAAAGAAAGTCCTATAATACCTGTGGAGGTTAAACTAAACTCTGTACAGTGAGACAGGAGGAGGAGGTCAGACGGGCGGCGTGCTGTAGCGGATCTCAACGTTAAACTTGTCAGCCGTCTTGGGGAGCAGATGCTTCTTCAGCATGTTGTGCTTCAGGATCACCTCCTCGTTTGCGTAGATGGGGGCGTCGGTGTCGTCAGAGTGGTACCCCGACTGGTATCCACTCGTCTGATTGGACGATTCTGAGGCCAGGGACTCTTTACTCTTACAGCGCAGCAGCTGGCTGAGGAGGGAGAACAGGACAGAGATGCCCAAATGCTTACTACGTGAGGATAGCTACAAGTAACTTTTCGTGTAGCTAACTACATAACTACATAACTATCAGAGCATCTTGGTTGCCTTTGAAGATGATCTGTTGTATTCTGGGTAATAAGATGGAGCTCCTCACCTGAAGTTGGGCGTGTGCGGCAGCTGCTGGTTCAGAGCCTTGACCTCCTCTGATGAGAAGCCCATGCCACTGTCTGTGTGACCCTCCTAGTAAGAAAGAAAAGGGATTGGAACAAACCGCTGTGACTCGTCTCTTACTTGCAAATGTAAAAATGAACATATTCTAGTCTAATTCTACTTTTCCAGCTGTTTACTTGTGACAGCTCGTTCTCAGCCTGTGCTTCCATTGTTTACATTTGGATCAAATCTGTGCACACAACCTTTCTGTGGAGGAAGCCCACGGTGTGTGTACAGTGTGTGTGTGTGTGTGTGTGTGTGTGTGTGTGTGTGTGTGAGGGCCTCACCATGACACTACTTTGCTCCACTGGGATGTCCTCAAACGTCTTCACACTGAGGGGCCGGCTGCACCTTTCGCTCTGCTGGGGAAGACTGCAGGAGGAGTTTCATCAGCAAGACTCATAACATTTGGAAACAAAAGCTAAAATAAAGAGTGAGAGGTCCAAACATCCTGCTGACCCAAGAGACGGAGCGTTGTCATAGTGAAGCTGGGCCTCCAGGTTCTGTGCACTTTGGGGCCTGCTGTAGGGGGTCACTGGGGGTCCGTCTATCCCGTCTGCCGTCAGTGGAATGTAGTCCTTCCCATCCTGCATAACATCAATCTGGTTATGACATCGCCTCAGACACACAGACCGGAACAATTCATTCCACTTTCTGATGCTAATAACGTAAGGAAAGAGAGAAAAGAGAGAATCAAAATCAAAATTCAAAATTCAAAATCATCTGTGAGATTCAATTCACTCCAGTAATAACTTTGTCATTCTAGTTTTCTGTGGTTACGGTTTGTCCGTTTCACTTTAAATCCCTACATTTCCCCTTAATGGTTCAACAACGAGCAGCACACGCGTGAGTTAGAAGAGTAGAAAGGCCAAAAGAACACATCCGCCCACATTAAAGTCCTTAAAAGCCGTCCGTCAGCTGTTATTGATCCAAATATCACATGCTGCATGCGCCACCGCTGAGAAGCCAGAAGGCTCAACTCATGCAAAAAACCAGTCATGTGAGGCTTGGGACAGTAATGGCCGAGGGGAGGCATGATCAGGAGAACAGACAAGAACGTCTGCACACAGGAACATCACAAGAGCTGGAATTTAGTGACTTGCAAAATGAACCAAGTGGCCCATCTGCCTCCTGTTGGATGTTTGTCCTTTGACAGACCTGTTGAGCGCTGGCCTGCAGGAGGTTCCCCAGATGTTCAACCAGCTCTGAAAACGTTGGCCTGTCTGTGGGACGAGCCAGCCAGCAGTCCAGCATGGTTTGATATCTATGAACACAAGTAACGTGCATCACATTCAGACTGTGGATCAAGTTACATTTGTAGTATTTTCTTATACGGCGTCATGGCAACGCTCCACTCACATCTCATTAGTGGCGTATTCTGGCGCTCTCATCCTGGTGCCTTCCTTAAGCCTCCTGCAGAAAGACTCATCTATGCACACACCTGGATATGGAGACGCCCCTATAGGAGACAGAGGTGATGTGCTTAGTGCTTAGTTATGATTGCAGTAAGGATTGGTTGAATAGCCGTTGCCACTAAGCTCACCTAAGGAGAAGATCTCCCAGAGGAGGACCCCGAAGGACCAAACATCACTTTGTGTGGTGTAGACTCGGTCAAAGATGGTCTCAGGAGCCATCCACTTCAGAGGGAGACGAGCCTGTGGAAGACACAAATGGGAAATTGATTACATGGGGATTCTGCTTCACAGCCATAAATAGTGGCAGTGACATCACGATCAGTTCCGGCCACGCACATCTCCCTTGCGGACATAGTCGGGGTCTTTGTAGACGTCTCGAGCAAGGCCAAAGTCGCAGATCTTCACCACGTTGTTCTCTGAGAGCAGGATGTTTCTGGCTGCTAGGTCTCTGTGGATACACTACAGAGGAGAGAGAGAGAGGGGGAGAGAGAGAGAGAGAGAGAGAGAGAGAGAGAGAGAGAGAGAGCGAGAGAGGAGTTCACCGTCACATTCAGAAAGAGACATTAATTTTGATAATGACCACGTGAAGACGATGTTGGTTTCACCTTGCGTGAAGACAGGAACTCCATGCCTTTGGCCACCTGGAAGCTGTATCTGATCAGGTCCTCCATGGTCAGGTGGTCATAGTCTGAGCTCTCTGTGGTGAGATGATGGATTATTTATACTTTTGTAACAAACATCAAACCGTATACAAGCAGTGATCCGGCTGGAGAGTGAAAGATTTCAGATTTGTCCTCCGCACCTTCCTGGATGTCCATACTGTCTGAGGCGTTGTCTCCTTCTGTAAAGCAGACAGCTGTCCCTGTGCAGATGTCCAGCTGGGCGATCTTCATCAAACCCAGATCCCCTTCAGCCACATCCTCCTCTGGGCTCGCCCACCTTTGGCTGCCCACACGCTTCCTCTGTTGCAACAGTGGAGATAACTATTATTATTATAATAAGTATTTCCGGGTGATAATATGAATCATGTCTGTGTTTACAGGCTGGGTGCAGGTTCTAGCTCACTCACCTTAAAGGGGCTGTACTCTCCACGTTTACCCTTCAGGTAGCTGGAGAGGTTTCCATGTTTGCAATACTCCACGATCACCATCAGTGGAGCTGAGAGGAGAGGGAAGAGGATAAAGGTTCAACTAGGCACGATCTTTGTACTTGAAGGATTTATGTCATTAGGTCAGGGAAGGCTTATAAAATTCAATATTCATCATCTAACGAAGACGACAATTATAAAAGAACACGGTTACGTGTGTGTGTAGACTCACCGCCTACTTTGGTGCAGGCTCCCAGCAGGTTGACGACATTGAGGTGATGTCCAATGTGGATGAGGATTTTCAGCTCTGACATCAGTGCACGGTACTCACTAGAGGTGGCTCCCTCTTTAACACACACAGATAGATGTAGTTATTGTATGTGTGTGGGTGTGTGTCTTAAATGTGGTTTACATACTGAAGTACTCAGAAGTACATGAGAGCAGAGTCCTCACCCTTCAGCATCTTGACTGCTACAGTGGTACATGTTGTAGCTTTCTCGATGCCAAAGGCTGCGGCCTCCACCACCTGACCAAAGGCTCCTCGTCCCAGTGGATCGCCTGTGGGCCAAAACAAGAGGGGTCAATATAAGGATTTGGTTTTTACGTCATTACTGAAGACGCCTTCACAGAAATATCATTGTATGTAGAAACGTAATTTTCCTGCGTGTGTGTGTGTGTGTGTGTGTGTGTGTGTGTGTGTGTGTGTGTGTGTGTGTGTGTGTGTGTGTGTGTGTGTGTGTGTGTGTGTGTGTTATCTAACTGTGTTGACGTTGATGTATTCCTGGACATATATAATGTGCGTGTGTATCTGTCTGAGTACTTACCTGATGTGTTTCTATAGGAATTACCCTCATGTTTTGACTCTTAAAAAGCATAATGCGTCCCATCTAATACAGTTTTGTGTTTTGCTCTCACCCAGCTTCAGTCTGTCACGAGGGAACTCCCATTTGTTTGCGTCATAAGTGAGCCTCTCACACTGCTCGTCCATGGGCATGTCGTCTGAGTCCAGGATCATGGACAGGTATCCCGTCTTTACCTCTCTGCCAGTTGACTGAAAAGGTGAGGGCAGGTAAGAGAATGAGACAGGTGTGTGTAGAAGAGACAGATACATGTGATGGGGCAATGAATGAGCTTCTATTCCTCTCTAAGGTGCTGCTCCTCGCCCCCTAGAGCAGAACTGTGTGAGAGTTTTCCCATGGTTCCTGTGGCCCTACAGTAAAGGGACAGTCAGAGTTGTGTGTGTTTGTGGCTTGTGGGAGCAGAAAGTGGCTCTGTTGTTCCCGGATACAAAGGAGAGCGCCCATGTGAACCGCGCCAGTCAGTTTTAATTAGTCATACACAGCCACAGTCTACGTTTGCTCTGTTATTTCTTAAATTTCATAATCAGCTTCTCTGTGCATGAGTGGAGGGGAAATACCAGGAAGGAAAGGAATGCCAAGGGGAGGACGAGGATGAGGATGTTCTTACTCTCTTCTGTCCTCGGATGACAAAGACGATCAGCAGCCAGAAAAACATGGCAATGACCACCGACCCGATGGGAACAATCAGCTCCACATTAGTCTTTTCCTCTGCGCCTGGAAGAAGAACAACAACACAATTACATCTTACTTCAACTACTATAAAACAAAAACAAAAAAAAGCATCAGTGAGCAGAGAGTTTGATTGAAGTAAGTGGACAGATGTGAGGAGTTTATTGAGGAATTGTGTGAGACCGTCACTCTGGAATGTGGGGATATGACTGAGGTGAAGTCTTTGGCATGTGCTGCATGGATCTGTGTGTTTTTCTTGGAGAAAGGAGACTGTTGGAATTCAGATAGTTTATCACAAATTAGTCTGCGAGAATAACTGCTGCCAAAGACAACTTGGACAAATGAGTGACAACGGTGTGAAACTACGCTCCTCATCAGAAACTTCGCCTGTCTTTCCATTACTTCATTAATATCCCTTGCTGTGTCTGTCTCTCATATTTGGGGAATGTCGTGTTTGTACTCTGAGCTTGGATTTCTTCCTCGCTCCCTCCTTCATTAGCCGGGCGAGCTTCCCCTCGTTCAGCTCCCTGAGTCTGCGGGGAGCCGGTCACGTAGGCCCCGCTGTTCATTGAGCACATTTGTTTGTTTGCGGCTGTGTCTCTGTGTTTAGGACAGAACAGGGCTGAGGGGACGGAGCATGCGGGGTGGGTGTGTGTGTGTATGTCTGTGTATGGGGGGTGGGGGTCTCTCCCTTTGTCCTGCAGCCTTTTCATTGTTTTGGATTTCAGGAGGATGTGTATGAAGGGGGGGGGGGGGGGGGGGGACTTCCTGTCATGCGGAAGCGAGGTTATTCTTAAGCTCCATCTTTGATATCAAAAATGGAATGAAACCTTCACGTCAGATATAAATAACTTGTTCCCTCCGGCCAGAGGAGGTTAAAGCTCTCAGTCCTGTTTGTTTGTCTGTCAGTAGGACAAAGTTAAACTGTGTCGTGAAACCCGTGGGCAGGTTTGATCCAGGTCATACTGTGCTACCTGTCGGCCTGATGGTGGCGCTGTAATTATGACGATTTTGCCTATAAGTTTTGAACTGTAAGTCATAGAATCCCTTCCATCAATTACATCAGTTCCTACAATTTTGTGTCAATTGTCACCAGATTTTAACCGTAGAATGTCTGGACCCAGCTGAATAAAGGGCGTGATCATGGTTCGGTGTAATCAGTGAGGGATGAAGCCAAACTTGAAGGACTATGACCCAACAGGAAGTATGACATCATTCTACGCTACATTTCATTTGGATAATGGGCAGCACTTCCTGCTTGGCACAAAGTTTTCTGGACTGACCTTCAGTGGTCAGAAAGGCCTGTGAGGTATCACAGCCGCGGCTGTTACAGGCGCTGCAGGTGTACAGGCCGCTGTCCTCCTTCTTCAAACGCTGAATAGTCAAAGTGTGGTTAAGGTTGCTCAGAATCACACCTGAGGAAAAAGTCAAAGTCTTTAAATCTCCATTCTATGCAGGTAAGCTTAGGAAGCGAGGCAGTGACGTTCACACACGTACCTGAGCCCTCCTGCACTGTGTGGTTGTTTTTGGTCCACACCACTGTGGGGCTGGGCGTCCCTGCAGCATCACAGGTGAGAGTGACTGTGGCACTCACGTTGGCTTTTAGATCCGTTAGATTGTTAAGGATCCTTGCAGCCTCCAGATCTGAAACAGCAACACACATGTGACACAATGATACACATTGGAAACACATTAGTGCTCTTGCAAACCTGACATGAGTCAGAGTGTCAGAGTGTCCAGCATATATCAACAAAACATGTGAAAAACTGCCTGACATTATGTAAAGAGGACACGCCTCCTCCAAACAACTCACATCAAGCCAACAACACAGCTAATAACGCCCCCTACTGGCTTGGAATGTAAATACCCATAACCTAACACCAGGACCAACCATCCACTCAACTCAACTTATCGTTTGTTTGTTTTTTTGGTACTCAGTCAGTGAGTAATCGTGTTTTTACCTTTGAGAGACAGTTGCCGTAGGAGACAGGTTCTCTCCCCAGTTTTGATGTTTTCCACCTGACAGACATAGAGACCCTCATCCTGATGGGACGCGTTAGGCAGCGGGAGCTCCAGGGTCACATTGGTGCCCTGCAGGCCGGACAGCACAGCCTGGGTCAGGGGCCGGGCCGGCAGCTGCAGGGAGCGACAGGGCTGCAATGACGGGAGCTGCTCCGGGTCTGAGATGTTGGTCAGGCGGTACCAGGAGAGGCTCCTGTAGATCAGCCCGTCAGCCTTACACCGCAGCACCACGTCGTCTTCCTCCAAGGGCTCATTGGAAGGAGAGAGAGTCAACTGAAGGCCGCCTGAGAGGTGGAGAAGGACGCATCCTTAGACGAGCAGGCATGAATGTAGCATGATAACAAAAAGCCTCTATATGAAACAAGAGCTTACGTGTCACGTGGAAGAAGATGATCCGTGAATCTTCTCCTGCTTTGTTAGCAGCCATGCATCTGTACAGGGCATGGACCTCAGCCTTCTGAATCTTCAAAGAGCTCACAATTTTCTAGGGGAATATGTTCATCACATTAATAATAAAATTTCCATAATATGACTCAACAAAACAGCTGATCAAACACAGTTACAGCTGTTGGGTCATGATCAAGTAGGATTTACCTTATGTGCGTGATCACTACTGATAATTTGCTCAATAGGGTTCTGTCCGGTGCTGTTAGTAATGTCTCTCCACTTGGTACACTCATCCAGATGGACCTCAGACTTCATCAGGCCTGACCTGGAGGACAGACAGGGCCAGAATCCAGGTCAAACACAAAGATCTCACAGTGAAACTTCATTTCCTCAAAGGTTCAAGAATTTATGGGATTGCCTGAAAGTTTGGCTTAGAGAAAGAGAATACTGGGCAACATGAGCAAGCACACAAGCAGAGAAACAGCTCGGAGAGGAAGAAGCTCTTCTTGATAGAAAGTACAAATGGAACAACAGGAAACAGTATAGGACTGAGGAAGTGCTGTGATGTGTGAGCAGATGATAAGGCCCTCAAGCAGCCGTGAGCTCCTTCTCCTCTCTGTCAATCCTCCCAGCTCTGCATACCTCAGGACTTTGTCAACTATGTCAGAAATGGATGTGTGAAGAGAGTGATTCACATCCGCTGAGCTCAGTTTGCTCACGTTTTGTGGGATTTTTCTTGTTGTTTGTTTTTTAAAGACATCACGGAAGCGCCTCTGTTAATTCAACAATCTGACAGCATACCGGAGAAATGTGAGAACACTCTATGCACGAAAGGAAGCAGTTACCACACACACACACACACACACACACACACACCCTATCCTCCCTTATCTAACAGTGAAGACAGTGACTGACTGACTTACTGGAAGGCACCAGGACAGTCTTCTTTAGACATCCACTGCCACTGAATGTGTGCAGGTATGGGGTTCCCACGGGCAGTGCACCTTAGGGTGGGGCTGCTGCCATAGGTGTAAACATCTGTCTCCGCAGTCACCTCCTTCTCAATGATACGGGGAGCCACTGTAAAAGACGACACCATGAGCTACAACTGGGTAACGTTTCCAACTGAAATGGGAAACACGGAAAGGGAAAGAAGAGAACACTCTCTACTTGCCATTGACCAGCAGCTGAAAGGAGCGCCTCTGTTCCTCTCTAGTGATCTTATTGCTCAGGACCACTGTGTAATTCCCTGCATCCTTTTCCATAACGCCTCGGATCACAAGAGCGTCACTTCTGGGTTTTATTCTGTAATCCTCTTTACGAAGCTGTTGCCCATTCTTATACCTGCACAGGGATTAGAATCGGGTTCATCAATCATCAAATAGATACACTAGTGCTCATAAGTACATAAGTCAATTCTGTTCACACCGTATAGCTCCAGCATAGTAAAGCATTGGATCATTACACACTGCTATGACCTCAGTTGATACTCCTGTGAACGCACCATTTAACCGTGGGCTCTGGGTAGGCTGTGTACTTGACAGGAATAATGGACTCAGATGCTTGATCTCCCACTTTCACCTCCAGAAGCTTCACCCAGGGCTCTTTCATGTCAATGAAAGGCTTTTCTGTAAACGTATCACACATATGAAATGATATGGGTTCCACAGGGTCAGACCTCATTCAGTGTTACAGGTCTCTGCATTCACAGTGTTAGTAACATGTCAGACTGTAAACACTTCAAAACACTTCTAAGGGGACATAATACACACATTCCCATGTTGGAGTACATTTTGAAACCTTTCAAATTTATAGGTTTTTGTCTCCTTAAGGCTCCGACTGAAAAGCCCACTTCGTTCTGATTGGCCAGCGACATCGTTCCCTTTCAATATAACATAATAAATAGGATGTTTTGGAGTAAGTGCTCTTACTTACCATACACTTTCAGAAATGCTGTAGTACTCTTGTCCATTTGTCCACTGGATGCAGTGCAGGTATATTCTCCAGTGTGATTGACAGTCACATTATCCACTATGAGTGTGTTGGACAACTCCAAAGTGTTCCACAGCTTCTTTTTGTGGGAGAGTGTGTGAGGCGCTCCTGAGCCGTTCACCGGGGTCTGACAGAGGACACACAAAAAGTTCATAGATTCATAAGAGATCATATTTTAAGCATTGTAATATGGTACATTAAAAATAAAGTCTTATTTATTTTTATTACTCTGACAATTAAGAGTGCATTCAGTGCCTCTCAGTCTATAGTTATGTAAACAGTCGATTGCGTGTCACCTTTGCACTTTGTGCTGGTATGGAGATGAGTTAAAGGATCTTTGAAAGCAGGAGGAAAGGATCAGTGCAGAGAGGAAAGGAAGTGACAGCCCGACGTGTGATTTCAATACGAAGGCTGAGTTAGCATGAGGAACTCACCAGGGCCTGACCAGAGTGTGTCCAGTTGAATTCGATGCCCACATTGAGCTCGGTGCTGGCGGTGCAGCTGAGCATCATCCGCTCCCCGACAGACAGCCTAACTTGTGTGGGGGTCAGGGTGAGGTCATGGATCTTGTATCCTGCGGAAAAGGGAGGGAGGACACAGCAGTCAGCTCACAGTCTATTGTTCTGCTCAGGCTAAAAACTCTCTTTTCTCCCTCACTCACTCTGTATACTTCACTCTTTCACTCTCTCTCTCTCGACACATCCAGACATGTTCCTTTTGTATTATTCACTTCAGCTACACACACACTCACACACACAGGACACAAACTCAGATTTGTGAGGTATGACAGGCTCTCCCACTTACCAACAACAGCAACAATGTAGAGACGGGACTTGAACGTCTCATTGCCGATGCAAGTCTGGCAGAACACCACTCCAGCATAGCTGATCAGGTAACTGGGGACAGTGAAGCCCGTCTTAGCCTCCCACTGAGAATCCTTCCCGTCTGGAAAATGTTCTCTCTTTGGATACTTCTGACAGACAGAGAAATGAACAGATGTGTCATCTTACTGTAAACACAGACACGTTCAGGGTCTCTTGTTATGAGATCAAACCAGCACCATAAACTGTTTCCCGTTGGTGATCAAAGAGAGGAACTCCTGTTTTTGTTCCAAACCAGCTGCACTGATTGAGTTATATGTGCCAGCGGATCAGACTGATCAAGGTGGAAATGAAAAATGTCTCTTTGTGCAAGATCTAAAGTTCTAATCTGCTGCTTTGTTGATGTTGATGTTTTAAGGTGACTCTTCCTTACAGTGTGGAGTGTAACGTTGAGGTTCTCCAGTGAACCCCTGCACGGGATCACCACACGTTCCCCTTCACGGATAAACACCACCTCATACTCTTTCTCCGACGGTACAAAGGGAACCTTGAAATCTGAAACCAAACAACAAGCATAAACATTTGAGGTGAACCACACTGAAAGTCAGCAAGACACAAACAGAACCTTGAAGTGGTGAGAGAGTGGGCAGCACAAGACAATACAACAAAGCCCCGGCAATACAATGGAACATGACACAACATCATACAACACACTGCAGCAGTAAGATCAAACTCAACACTAAAATAACTCAAAAGTATGGATCATTATTTCTGTAAACAATCTGTCATCATCACACTTTTGAGCATTCCATCTGTTCCAAAGTAAAGTTAAAGTGTAAATGAGTTATACCGTGAACGAAAACATAAACAGCGGCTGAAGTCTTTCCATCATCAACTTCTAGGTCTTTATAGGAGCATCGATACTCTCCCGTTTCATTCACAGTTGCATTGGAGATCTGCAGTGTTGTGCAGAAGAATCCTGATCCATTGCAGTCGCTCATGGACATGTGAGTGCCTGCAGGAGGGGTTGACCACCTCAGGTACTGCCGACCTCTGCCAAATCAAATAAGGGACAACTGCAAATGCAAACTCTGTATGTACTGATGCATGAATGAATGAGGAATCATTTAAACGTACACACCTGCAAATGAGCTCAAGGCTGTCAGATTTGTTCATCCTGTGGACGCCATAGATGTTCAGTTGTGGGGGATCGGGCATAAACCTCAGTTCAATGGCTGCAAGAATCATCAACATGTCAAGTCAATCATTCCAAAGATTGATAACAAACTCAAACAGTGATGATATCAGACTGATCGGCCCTCACACAGGGTCAGAGGTCAGGCTACTATTGTTTCCAAAGTCAAACTACAACACAACATGTTGCTTAATCAGATTATGGAGAGGAAATGGATGGAGGGGCCTTAATGTGATTAGACAACTATAGATTGTCTATATGCTTAAGCAAATCCATTTATAATCAAAAAGTCAGAATGCTCAGAGTAAATGCACTGAAAAGAGATTATTCAGAACTTTACTTAGTACTACTAAAGACCACAGTAAAGTAAAGATTCTGAGTGTTTCCGATGTAGGTCAGTGTTTTATAACTCTAGTGGCTCTACTCGGGTCCATTTTTCCACTGCTGCAGCAAATGGCGGAGCTGTGTCAAAACAGGAAGCAGGGGAAGATGGGCCGGGTCAGGCTCAATAGCCCAGCACTGTGTGGTGTAGGTGGGGTTCCTGTTTCTGAGGATACAGGCTGAGCCCCCCACCTCCCTGTGAGGCCCCACAGCACAAATTCAATGGGGGAGAAAAAAACTCATAATGTTATCTGGAACAATTAGGCATTTAATGCCAGCGTGGTGTCGTTTCACTTCATCCGTGGCTTGTGGTCACTTTTTTCACCCTTTTGGTGGCATTTCTCAATTCATACAGGACATTTTAGGATTATAAGCATTACATTCAAACTTAATATACTTTACTTTTACTTTATACAACTTTACTTATCCAACAACATGGATAACAAACAGGACCTCCAGCTGTTACCTCAGCAAATATATAGCTATATAGGGTTATGAGATCATTTCATTTATTTGCCAATTAGTCAAACGGGACCAGGTTTCCCTCCCTCTCTGATCCCATTGTGCCCATTTCTGGACAGAAAATTTGTTCCACTTCAAATACTTTCTCTATATCATTCACATTCAGATTTAACCAAAAGTTAATAATTACACAACAGTTCACACACATACACACAATTATTACAATTGCTAATGAACTTTTCTTGATACTTGACGGGCACAGAATAGTAACTCTTTAACTATTCAATCTCATTAGTAAGTATCCCCAAGAGCTGAGTCATTATTTGGTTACGAATTATTAATGTATTCTCTTACCAGCGACATAGCTGATTTCCAAAATAATGCCAAGTATTGGAATGACGGACACTGCCTGCGCCATCATCCGTGTGAAGACGTGAACATCCGAGCAAAAAGTTTTTCTCCGATAATCAAATCATCCTACGCGCTCATGATTAAGCCGGTGACGTTTGATTCTCGGCACCGGTGATGAGTGTGAGGAAGGTTATCCGCAAAAAAGGCGCCCGGAGCGAGAATCAGAATGCACGGCGTGTGTGTGTGAGTGTAATGTGTGTGTGTGACCGCGGGGCTGGAGGTGCTGAGGATGGAGCATCAGCAGGGGAGGAGGAGCGTCAGACATGATGGAAACATGGAGAGAACTTCAATGTGCAGATGAAGAGGCTCATCTCCTCATTAAGAGCTAAGGGGCCTTTACATTCCTCTTAACATATCCTTAATAAAGTTAAATCCATTAGGGGTCATTATTCAACTCTTAACCTAAAACATATACATTTCTATGACAGAATAATAAATAAATACAGCCTTTTAAAATGACAGGTCAATTCCCCAAAAATGAACAAAAACAATATGAATATAATAGAATATGTGCTAATATAAATCAAAATGATGATCACATAACATCACATGTCCCCTCACTCACACATACATTCTTCATCATTAATGTACAGGAACTCAGAGTTTGAATGCCAACATGACACGATGACATGATGATGATGAAGTGTTGAGCTTTCATACTGGCAGGCATTCAGAGGGGCTGAGATGTTCTGAGCTGCATCCACATGTTTCCTGGCCCCGGTGGCTTCTGCAGGGAATCTCTGCCTACTAACCCACCCACCTCCCTCACAGCAGCACTTCCTGAAGGGCACGCCGACACTTAATGAGCCTGTGGAAGAGCTGGAAAAGAAAACATTCCATTTCTATTTTCCCAAATTCTCCACATGGAGTCATTGATTTGGACTTTGGCCCAAAACGAATTGGTGAGAAAAGAAAGAGAAAAGCGAAAAAAAGGGAGGTGTTTGTTGCTCTGTGGAGAACAATGCTCTATATCTGACTTATGTGATTTAGAGGACACGATTACAATGCATAAGCTTTGAGTTTATTGCTTCATTGTGGTGTTGGTCATCACAGAAACAGAACTGAAATCATAACATGCCTCTACAAAAAGTTCTGTTCTGGCGTCTGCACCAGTGAGACGCCCTGGAGTCGCTCTGCATCCTATTGTTTGTGCTTCTGCTCTGGGATCACATGAGGGATTACAAAGGTCAACGTCCCACAATTCAATGCAGGACTGAAGATTGTAATGTGTGTTGGTGTGTGGGTGGGTGGGTGGGTGGGTGAGTGTGTGTGCCTGCTGCCTTTATATATTAACGTAGAAAAGAGTGAATGATGTTGATGAGTCAAGAAACAAAATCCAACACATAACAAATGAAAACTATTTAGAGATTCAGACCTTTTTTGCAGAGTTGTATTAGGCAGAACGGAAAGTAATCGGAACACCATTTTCACCCCACCAACCTACCACACACAGACACACAAACACACACACACACACACACACACACACACACACACACACACACACATACATATATATATATATAAAAGAACAGAATGATGCCTCTATAGGTCAAACAGGTCATGGAGATTCGACCGTGTCAACAAGAATCGAAATGCATCCATTGAATGGTGAGAGGAGGTTTAATCTAACAAATGCATGATTGAACAAAAATGCAGTCTTTGGATTATCATTGTTCTTCCATGGATCATTCTTACAGGGGCGAGCTGGGGTCCAGGTCTTGGCACATTAAAAAAGAGAAGAGACGCCGAGGACATGGAAGGGCGGAGCAGGAAAGCGTGCACACACACTTCCTTGGACAGGATACAGAGCTCCTCCAAGAGGCATCCTGGAGTCACAAGCCTCAAAGGCCTCACTCAGACTTTCACACAAACACACACATTTTCCTTTGACATATTGCTGCATTGTAGGAAGGCGGTACGTCTTAAACAGAGAGGACGAACTGCTGCACTACACAAGCACAGTGCAAGCAGGAAGCTCATAAACAGCTTATCATGAGCACTTAGCTTAGCCTATAGCTTTCCCATAAACATTCAGTCTCTCATAATAGAGAAATGTAGGTCATCCCTGTGTATACAACACTACTATTCTGTTTTATGTGAGACTCTGTTAGAGACTTAGACACACTTTCTAAATTGAACATCTTTGTAATACTGACTTGACTATATTGACATATTATAGATTACATGGAAAAAGATATAGATATAGAAATAGACTTAATATTACTTCTGTGGTCTGTGATTTGAGCTGCATTAACATTACAGACTGGTTAAACAGTCATCAGGAGTGTATAAAGCAAGAAAGATGGATTGTATGATGTGTAAAAGTAGAATTTCCTTGTCTTAAATAAATCCTAATCTAAATTTTATATATGTGTTGTGCATTCATCATAAATAATAACAAACTGATTAAGTAAGCGTTATTACGCGCCACCCGGAACCATTTTCTTGGGTCTGTTTACCATCGGTCTCATTTCGCTGTTGCTCACAACAATGAGCCCGGTGCAGGAAAATGATTCGGAGCTTAGCGAGCATTCGTGTCGCTGATGCTTTTTGGTTGTGTTTATCTTTATGTTTCTTTGCAGCTTTCCTCGCTCACAAACTCGTACACAAATTACCGCGAAGAGTTGAAAAATCTGTAATCTACGCGTTGTTCCAGGATCTTATTCGCTACGGGAAGACGAAGCAATGCGTCAAGAGACACGAGCGGCTGCGTGTGTTTGAAGTCCCGAAAAGGTAACAACAACAACAACATATTAAATGAATTTGAATGAATTGTGTAAACACATGTCACCACTCTCGTTTGTTTCTCTGATGTTTTGTCCTTCAGGTGGTTCTGGCACTTCTATGCGGTCTCCGTTGTGTGGAATGGTTCTCTACTCGCCTTGAGCCTGTACGTCACCTTACAGAAGCAGTCATATCCGTCATGTTTGACCTGGATCGTAGACATTCTGACGGGTGGACTGAGCTCTGACAGTGAAGGTACCCCAGGCTGAACCTTAAAGCTCATATCTTTCTGTTTTAGATGCTGGCTGTGTCTTATTTTACCACTGTCTGTAGCTCCACAGCTGTCTGATGGGCCGGTCCAGCTGTCTGCAGGGCTGGTCCAGCTGTTGCTCTGGCTCCACTCCCTCAGGAGGCTGCTGGAGTGCCTGCTCGTCAGCGTTTTCTCAGATGGAGTCATTAATTTGCTGCAGTATGGGTTTGGTCTTGGATATTACATTGCACTGGGGTTGACAGTGTTCTGCGTGGATCGTCTGGGCGAAGGTGAGACTGAAAAAAGTTTTCTGTCGTTGTGATCTGGAGCGGTTCTAACTCCTCTATGTTTGTGCTGCTCTGTTTAGAGAAAGGCCCCCTCCTCTCCCAGCTGCAGTGGTTCCACGTGGCTGGCGTCGCTCTTTTTATCTGTGCCTCCCTGCTGCAGCACCACTCCACTGTGCTGCTGGCCCGGCTACGCACCGGGAAGTCAGGTAAGGATGTGCAGGTTTCCCTCTTCCCAAATCCCATTCCCATGTAGGTTTTTCCTAATTAATCACACATGTTTTGTACGTCATTACTGATGCAAACCTCCATCTTTTCACAGTTTCTGCTTCTTGGTTTCTTACTGTACAGAAATGAATATAATTGTAAAAGAACCAGCACTAATTTAAATGTGATCTATAGTAAATGGAAAAACTATGAATCCCAGTTATGTCTTAGCGGCAGGGGGACTGATGTATTTTCTGTTCTTGTCTTTCAGGAAGAGTGGAGACACTGGCTCACAGAGTGCCAGAGGGTGGCTGTTTTGACCGGGTGTCATGCCCTCATTACCTGGCTGAGCTGCTGGTCTATGTCTCACTCAGCCTGGTCTTTGGAGGCCTCTCTCTTACCTGGTGGCTTGTTGTCCTTTATGTGTTCTTTAACCAGGCACTGGCAGCACAACTCTGCCATGAGCATTACCTCAGCAAATATGAGACGTACCCAAGGCACCGGAAAGCTTTCATACCGTTTATATTGTGATCCATTCTTATCACTGTAACGCCTTATATCAAACTCTGCTGTGCTCACTATTCTGCTGGACAGATTAAAGTGCAGGACAAATAAAACACTTACAAGTACAAACGTGTACTGAACTAATCATCTCTATGTGTGTGTGTGTGTGTGTGTGTGTGTGTGTGTGTGTGTGTGTGTGTGTGTGTGTGCGCGCGCGCGTGTGTGTGTGTGCGCGCGCGTGTGTGTGTGAGCATGAGCATGCATGAAGCATTGCATTCCTGCACACATATTCTTTCTCGGCAGAACTCTTTCTAGGTGAGAAGCATCTCAGATTCATTCATTATTAGTTGAATAAAAGTTTAAAAATAATGATTGGCATTCATTTTGATGAGTTAGGGTTAGGGTTTTTTGATTTTGCGGTTCAAGTGTTTGTTGTAATTACATACAACCTTTGCAACAATAGAACTATTCAGATACTTGTCTCCTCCTGCTGCCGGCCCTGTTCAGCTTTCCTCATACTACCAGTAGTGACAAGGACACTAGCAGAACACAAAACTAGAGAAGAATCAGCAGAGTCATTGTCTGATGCCACCACATGCAAAACCACTTCCCTTTGACGGTTGTTTTGCTGCTCCTGATGTCATTTGCATCAAAGCAGGTGAATTGCACGAATTGATATCCCTGAAGTTTATCTGACTTATTTGAGCAGAGTATATGAAGTCTAGTCTATGACGCTTCATCATAGACATCCACTAGAGGGTCACATTATGCGTTTCCACATAAAGACGGGAAACGTTGCCAAATCAAGTGTTTCAATTTTATTAGACATACATGCGATTGCAAACTGAACTATACCAAGCATTTTCTTAATGTATTTCATTTAAATCTCGTTTAAGTCTTACGATACATTGTTTATAAGATTTGTTGCAGATGGGATTCAAAATAGTATACATATTTTGCAGTAATCAAAGTGAAGTGACAGTGACGTAAACTTTGATTCCTTTTCGTACTTAGTGTTCTTACTACTTTCTCGCTCCGTGTTTTTTCTGTGATAGTTTTGCAGGTCTGCCAAGCTTTGATACTTTCCGTCACATTCTCGCGGAGGTGTGATTGACAAAGACACTAGCCAATGAGATTCGAGAATTAATGGCAACGTCATCTCGTAACGCACGATCACTCCTTCCACGGACCAATCAGATCTCTGCCTCGAGCCTACGGGTAGCAGCAAGGTTGTAATTTACACCGAGTTGGCTCCGTCTGTCTGATGACTTACCACAGCGGAGTTCCCTTAATCTAACTCGGTTTCTAACATGCAGTCTGTCCGTTTCGCTGCCGGTTCTCTCTAGTGACCTGCGGGAGACCAATTACCACACAAACTGTCCTTCGTGGTTGTTTTGGACGCCGTTATGCGTGTCGCGGTGAGCGGAGGAGGCGGACGGGCTCGCAGAAATGTGATGCTCGTCCTGTGTCCGCTTGTTGCCGTGTTGTTGTTGTTGCCCGTCACCGTTTCTGCGGTTCCAGAGGAGCACAAGCCGGCCCAGGAGCAGCCGGCACAAGAGGTACGAGCTTTGGATCCATTAGAACCGGAAACACGTTTACGGTCTTCGATATTCACGTTGCCGGTGTCGGAGTAGCGCTACCTACCTAGCTAGCCTACAGATGCTAACGGAGGCTGTTCCGCTTGTGTTCCGGGTTTCCGTAGATCAGACGGCGCTTTGACGCTTTAAGCAGAAGTATGCAAATGTTTGATTTAGCTTTAGAGACATCCGCTATGGGTCACCGACAAACGGGAAACTCTGCTCTGTCAGGTTCACATTATCGTTCAGACTGATTCTGTTAAGCAGGTCTTTGTTTACATTCTGAGTTAAAGTAAACTTGACACGTGTACGAGTCTGTGGTCCAACCGGTGACTTTGATCTGAACGTGTCTGTCTCCTGTCTGCACCTTTCAGACCAACAAAGCAAGATATTATTTAATAGTTAATTTAAAATGCCGAGTCTGTGTGCAAAAACAGTTTCTCTTAATATTCCACATTGTTACATTGTGTTTACAGACCCACATAGGCACTGATCCTCACCCTATCTCACTGCTGTGCTGTGGTATTGCTCTTCCTTTCCTTGCAGAAGCCTCCTAGTCCTCATCCTGTCCTCTCAGTGGCCAGTGAGGATGAGTCCAGTAAAGGAGAGCTGGGCTTCATCCACGCCTTTGTGGCTGCTCTCTCCGTCATCATCGTCTCCGAGTTGGGAGACAAGACGTTCTTCATCGCAGCCATCATGGCCATGCGATACAACCGCCTCACCGTCCTGGTCGGAGCCATGCTGGCCCTGGGAGTCATGACGTGTCTCTCAGGTTGGTATAAGAGGAAGTTTAGCTTGTCTTCATCATTCAGTCTCGTCTTAGTAACTAATTCTCCCCCCGCCTCTCTCCAGTGTTGTTCGGCTACGCCACCACCATCATCCCTCGGATCTACACGTACTACGTGTCCACGGCGCTGTTTGCTATCTTTGGCGTGCGCATGCTGAGAGAGGGCCTGAGGATGAGTCCAGACGAAGGCCAGGAGGAGCTGGAGGAGGTCCAGGCTGAGATCAAGAAGAAGGATGAAGAGGTAGATTTATACTCTAGATTTGTAGTGTAAACTTGTAGAACACACTGATCTGTCTGTTAGGATCACAGTGAGACCACAGGGAGCAGAGACACTGATGAGTCTTCATCTCCAGTGTTGTTACAGACGACTTATCTCTGCACCTTGTACTACAGTGCAGCTGCTGAAGTTCATATTTAGATGTAAATATGCTGTGATCCAAGGAGAAATGATTTATTATGAAGGCTCAAACGCTCCCCTGTGCCTGTGGGCAAGTATGTAGGCCAGTGGAACTGAACACAGCTCTGAAGTGAAGCTGCATTCATGTGCAGCAGAATCAGGCAACCTGTATCAATATGAGAGGCTGCTGTATCAGCACTGATCCAGGTCCTGGTGTGTGTGTGTGTGTGTGTGTGTGTGTGTGTGTGTGTGTGTGTGTGTGTGTGTGTGTGTGTGTGTGTGTGTGTGTGTGTGTGTGTGTGTGTGTGTGTGTGTGTGTGTGTGTGTGTGTGTGTGTGTGTGTGTGTGTGAGAGAAGTGTTGTAAAGCATCTGTCTTCTGGTTCTCTGCGTAGCTTCAGCGGACCAAGCTGGCCAACGGGAGCCCAGACCTGGAGTCTGGAGCGACGACCACCATGCCGGCCAGGAAGTGGCACGGCTTCATCTCGCCCATCTTCCTGCAGGCCTTCACGCTCACCTTCCTGGCAGAGTGGGGGGATCGTTCCCAACTCACCACCATCATTCTGGCCGCCCGAGAGGTTGGTTAGCAGACACACACACACACACACACACACACACACACACACACACACACACACACACACACACACACACACACACACACACACACACACACAGACCATCAGCCTCCACAGCGGCCCCCCTCGAGGGAATCAGACCCTTGATGTCTCCAGTGACTCTGCTTCACAGCCTGGATCAGATGATGAAACTCTAGTCTGAGCTTTTGTTACATGTAGACGAGGCAGTTGTAGAGATCTCTCCTCGCGCTTGAGCTCTTCTTCTCTTTAAACACAGCAGCAGCTTGTTCAAAACTCCAGCACTCTCCAGCAGAAGCAGTCCTCTCTTCTCTACTCTGGCTGAGTTTAAGCTCTTACTGTTCATTACAAAATCCTGCCTGGCCTCGCTCCAACATGTCTCATGCATCTCCCAGGTCTCCATTCTGACTCTTGAACAGGCGGTTTATTCATAGATAAGTTACCTGAACAGTCTTTATATCTGCTCATGCACCACTGAGCCATGATGTGTTCCCAAGGTTTCGCACTAACTGGTGTGGTTACTTTAATACGACGTCTCCCATTTCTCCCCAGGATCCCTTTGGCGTAGCGGTGGGCGGCACCCTGGGTCACTGCCTGTGTACGGGCCTGGCTGTGATAGGAGGAAGGATGATCGCCCAGAAGATATCTGTCAGAACCGGTGAGCTCACATCTGTCTCTGGACTTCAGCTCAACCACTGTCCTGGAAGGTTGCCTCATTTGCCAATATGAATGTTCTTTGTCCCTGTTTTGTTTCCATAGTAACAATCATCGGCGGGATCGTGTTCCTGGCGTTCGCCTTCTCGGCCCTCTTCATCAAGCCGGAAGTCGGGTTTTAATCAGACGAAAGACTTTGAGGCTCTGTACATAAAACTGTAAAGCTCAGTTAAGTTGCTGTAGAGAGGTTGTAGGTTTGACTGTGTGTGTGTGTGTGTGTGTGTGTGTGTGTGTGTGTGTGTGTGTGTGTGTGTGTGTGTGTGTGTGTGTGTGTGTGTGTGTGTGTGTGTGTGTGTGTGTGTGTGTGTGTGTGTGTGTGTGTGTGTGTGTGTGTGTGTGTGTGTGTGTGTGTGTGCCTGGAAGTGTGACTGTCAGAAAAAGAGCCGTGTCGTTGTTATTGTGAGGAAGGCAGAATGCATTGTTACAGATTCCTCGCCCTCTCACCTTCTCTTATAGCTCCACTTCCCCCTCAGACTCGCTCCAGACACTCTGGCGCTGAGTCGTTTTGTCTTTTCTTTGCCTTCTTTGAATTATAAATAATGAATGATTGATTAGTTTATGTCCCGTGAAGCCTAGGTGTGTCCTCAGAGTGTGTCCTTCAGGCTGATGGGGCTCAGGTCTTGATCCCATCGTGTTCTCATATAGGAGAACGTCTCTGATCAGTCGGCCCTTTGTCTCAGATCATCAATGAAACAAGTCTCATTTTACTATCTATCATGTAGAAAACATTTAGTCACCTTTGACCTTTGTGAGCCAACTTGAGATTGACTTCCCCTTCCTCTCTGTAGCCAGGCTGTCTCATCATCATGGAGGCTGAGAGGCTGCAGGCGCCCGGCTCAGCCGATCACAGCGAGCTCATCCTGATCCTCATCAGCTTACATGGGGTCGGATGGAAGTGTGCCGCCTCTCAGGTCTCCATGGTTACCTCTCTGTCATAGTGTATCTATACCGTGTGGTGTTTGCAGTGTGTGTGTGTGTGTGTAGGTAAACACAGCCACTGCCAACCCCGGCTGCCTCATAGTCGCTCCCACCAGAGTCTGTTGTGTTTGTTAGTGAACACAAAGAAAAGGCCAGTAGCCTCCAAGATGATCTCCCTCCATGCTAAGGTCGTGTGAGAGAGAATGTAAACGTAAACGTACACAGATGCACAACAATACCCTGTCATTTTGCAGTGTTGATGAAACAGTGAGCGGGCAGGGCCCACACACACAATTGCAAATCATGTCCTTCACCCTAAGCAGCTACAGTGTAGCTACGACAACACACACACACACACACCAGTGTAGTGCACCCTCATAGAGGCCCCCGAGCACACACACAGGTGTTCACACTGCTCAGAGCTCTGTATGTAAGAAGATGCTGGTACTGTACTCCGCATACTTCACTTCAAGAGCAGCACAGCCACACACTAACACACACACACACACACACACACACACCTGTGAAGGCTCTGAGCAGTAGGAACACCTGTGTGGGCGTTCAGTGGTCGTCACAGTTACACAATTATTTAAAGTAGTCTGTATTTATTTAGCACCCGTGTTCATACATGTTGCTTTTCATTTCAACCAAACGTCCTGCAGACATCAGTCTGAAGAGCAGTTGCAGTAAACCAGGACTTTTTAAAGCAAACAGGCAAAAACGCTGCATTGTCAATATTTGACAGGAAGTGTGCGGCTGTGAAATAGTTGTGTTTGCGATGCAGATTGGTTGAAATGCTCCATAAGGGTGTGTCGTCTCAGGGGGTGAAGACTTCACATCCAAGGAAATCCATCACATTCAGTTCAGTAAGCCTCAAAGTGATGATGTCATGTTGTGGTTCAGTCACACACACGAGTCGCTGGTTAGAAGTATTTTTATATGACGACTTATTGTTTTACTCTTCAAAGCAGAGTTCAGTCTATTGAAACATCCAGAGCGACTTTGTCCCATCATGTTGAAGAATGGAACGTAATTTCTTTGTTTGTCCTGACGGTGGCGCTTTGACGGACGAGCTTCAGACTCCAATGGGAGCTCCAACCCAAAGTAAACAGCAAGTGGCGACAGAGGACGTGAGGAGTGCTGCTCTAAAGTCAGTCTGAGGATGGGAACTTAACACTCTTAGCCTTGTTTACCTCCTTGTTTCCCCGTCAGACGTCTCCTTTAATCATTATTTGTTGTTTCAATGTTGTATATTACTTAGGTAAAGATCTGATACGGCTGTTTGTGTTGAGACGACATTAAACACATTTGGAGGAGTTTGGTTTTGTGGTTTGTTTTCTTGGCTGATATTTAAACTAAAAGGGCACTCGTAAGATTAGATACACCTCCACCAAGGTCGAACGAGCTTAGAGGCAAGTTGTTTTAGTAACATAACGGCCTGAAGCTAAAGAGACAAAGAGGATAATTGGACTTAATGGCTTTATTTGTGAAGATAAATATACCAGCATAACACCAGATTTGAAAACGTATCTGGATCCAAACCAACCTGCACCTGCTGATGTCTGTCATGGACATTGCTGCATTACTTGAAAAGAAGTAGATAAGAAGAGACATTGAAGGAAATGGATCATGTGCCATCCTTCCACCATGTTCCATCCGAATCCTTTCATAACCTGCCAGGTTAAACCAACCGACCTGTGATTGAAGTCTCTTGCTGTGAGATTGGCCTCTGATCCCAGCCCGGTGGTGACGTCACAGCAGGTGTTTGGGTTTGACAGCTGGTGGAAAATGCCTCTTGTGACATCACTGATGGGGGCGTGGTCAGACTCAATGTGTGATCTCACCTTTATTCTGGTCCGGTCCCTGAGGTCTGGACTCAAGAGCCAAACATTAACAGCACACACACGTGAATCATGACGACACGCTGGTGTTTTGATACCAAACATGTTCCCTCATGGTGCTGAGAGCGGGAAACGACTCCAAACGCTCAACCTTTAGAGGAAATATTAGGAGGAGTGCAGTTAAAAACATTCTTTACGATCACATTCATATCACAGGGGACCAACCAGCAGGGACCACAGTTTGGATCACACACACACACTTGACCTAAAGAGGAACTCCACCGATTGTACAGATCAGATTCAGTGTATTGTACATTGGAAAATCTATTCAGCTCCTGATCTGCTTCTACCTGTGGCTTTAACGATCAGCTGACTGTGTGACATCACAGGTCACATCCTCTGTCTGACCTCTATGGCAACAGAAGCCTTCACACGCTGAACCCCCACAACCAAAACACTGATAGAACCTGTAAAATAGGTGTTAGGAGTTCCCCTTTACCTTAAACAGCAGTTTTGAAAGAATGACTGAACAGACTTGGTGCTCCAACATGTTTTACTGTTGATGGTGTTTACACCGTGTGGCTGCAGAGTGAACTACACAAACACAGGGCCGGACTGTGCAACAAACCAGAAGATAGCAAAGGAAAGGACAACTTCAGTCATACAAAGTCAAATGCAACAGAAAAAGTCCAGTGAAACTGTGAATATTATATTAAAACATGTTTATCCATCTGCAATTATTGATTGAAACTATGAAGCTCATCTTATCCTGCGATCGGACCATGATGTTTAGTACCATTCTACTGGGGGGAGCTTTGTGACCCAAAATGAGGGAAATGGGAAATCTAGAAATGTTTTCAGACTATTAGACCGAGGTATGTTTACTATCAGTGTGTGACTGAAATAAAATGAGTGTGTTTATGCTCTCAAACCATCAAAGTGCCTCAGCAGTGATGTTGCAATGTGAGGAGGTCAGTCAGGTGAGACGGTACAAGAAGTTCAGAAGGTACAGACCGTATGGCGTCACGCTCACCTCAACACAGTATGGACTTGTAAACAGCTGATGATGTGAGCTGGTCTCGTTCTGAGATCAAACGACAGAGGAACACACACAGGTGAGTGTGTTCTAGTACACTATGTGCAGTACAGACCTGTTGATGCCTTAGCCTGACTGTAACAGTCCAAAGATCACATGGGTAGTTGTGTCGCCGACGGGCTGAGCCTGACTGCTGATGCGACTAATTGTGTGAAATATGTGGAGTAATTACAGTTGGGGTGGGGGGGGGGGCGGGGGGGAGTCTGACCCAGGGACAAAAACTGAGACAAACTTTCACCTTGGGGGTCCTGCACTAATGTGGCCTTTAATTGAACTCCTTTATGGAAAAGTGCAGCGGGATGACAAGAGCGGACAAGATGTCCCAGCTCCAACTGAGCCGACCTAGAAAAACCTGACATGAAAGCCAGACAGCGAGCCGGGCAGTGAACGGAGTGACAGGACGCATCTGCATGTTGTTTTAAACATGAAAGCACATCGAGCGTCCGTATGAGGAGCTGAAGCTTCTGTTCAACCGTGTAGAACTCACAGACCTCCTGCAGGGGTCCATGTTGTTTAGCTATGAACTGGCAAAGGCGCCTTAACTCAGGGATTGTCGTCTTGGAGACCATGAAAACCTCCATCATCGCATCAGAAGAATCAGGCTGAATTGGCTCGATTAGGAGAAATGTGTAAACAGTCTGGAACAGAGGGGCAGAAGAGCTTGAGGTACGTAGCTTTGACTCATTGAGCCAAATGTCAAAGAGGGACTGTGGAGGTGAGACTTCAGTTCCTCCACATGAAGAAGAAGCCTGAGCTGTCAGCTGGATCAACATAATGGCATCAAATCACAGGGAGGTTGTTAGGCTGCAGAGGTTGATGGTTGATCTCTGTGTCATCTTGACCTTCTTCATTGATGGACAGGATATTGGTCCCATTTTCCAGAAACAGGGTTCGGATTGATGGAGAGCCGAGGCTGGGCTGCTTCTGTTCGGATGGTTTAGCGCCTGAACGGCCCTTTAGCCTTCTTATCAACTTCTTGTAGTTGATTTGCAGATTGTTGCAGACATGGACCGGATCAGTGAACAGTGTTTAGATCAGTCACATGATGGTAACGCTCACTGATGGAGGAGAATCAGGACCTCTAGTCCCGGTGAAAGACAAGCTGAGTAGTTGAGGTATCTTGTTTGTCTTGAAGAAACAAAGAAACAAGAGACAGAAGCAAAAGTCCTGAATGGCACTGTGATGAAGAGCCACACAGTGAAGCTCTGTCTTTATTCACTCACTCTACTCTGGACTGAAAGAATGGGATGACAGAACCTACATGAGTTCTCCAGAGTGAGGGGTTTCACTCTTTAGGTGATGTGTGAGGATCTGTGTCGACCTTCTGCTGAGGAAGAACCTGGGGTTCCTCAGACAGACATGGAGGAGGAGGAGGAGGAGATGTGGGTGAAGGTCATCTTGGCTGGTCTGCCTACCCTGTAGACCCAGATACATACAGTGATGATGATGATGATGATGATGATGATGATGATGATGATGATGATGATGTCACCAGCAGAAAACAAACATCCGCCCTGATGTGGCAGAATGATGATGTCATGTGATTGTAGCTCAACTAAACCAGGACAGAAAGGAATCCCAAAGTATGGAGAATAAAAAAAGGATAATATGAATAATAAAGATATGAAGAGACTAAGGCTGAACACCTTTATGTTGGCAGGTCTTTGTTTACATTGAGCTTAACCTTGGCAGCCACAGAGTGCTTAGTGTGCAGCTTGAAGCTTTAATCCTAAAAGCCAAAAATACTTTAGAACTCTCCTCTATCAGTTTGACATTTTATGAAAATATGAGTAACACAACAAGCAGCATAGTCTGCAATGCAGACACACAAACACACACATCCCCGAAGAGAAGAGAAAGATCTGAGAAGATCAGCCAGTGAGCATCTGAAGGTCTTTTGTCTTTGACTAGAAAAACCATAAAGCTGCAGATAAACAGACTCACATTTTGTGTCATGCATCATATAAAATAGTTCTTTCTTTGTCCGTATATTTACATTATATATTACACATCGATGCTCTGTACAGTCAAATTTCTACAACATTCTTAAAAATATTATCTGACCCTTGATTATTTTTGACATGAAAACCAAAGAGCAGAGAAACAAACAAACAAATAAACAAAGAAACGTGCCACCGCTGATCTGCAGCTCCACTTAGAAGCTCCAGGGCTGAACAGCTCTGCATTAAATAATCCTGTGAGGGCCACAGAAGCACACACACCAAAACACACACAGACAGAACTGCCTCGGGGGGGGGGGGGGGCCTTTACAGGGATTGTGGCTTCCTGTTTGGGTGGAGGAAAAGGCCTCCGACTCAGAGAGCTGATGCGTCCAGGCTTGGCTCCTCCGGACTCAGGAGTGAAGTGCAAACAGCAAAAGATCCTTCCGTGAGGAGGAGAAGGAGGAGGGGGAGAAGATTCAAACTACCCACTCCATCACTCCTCATCTTCAGAGGGTCGTCTCAGCCCCGCACTTTGAACAGGACTGTGACCTCTGCCTGGAGCTCTCCATCAGAGCATCACGGACACACACACACACGCGCCCGTGCCTCGTCCTGGCTCGCTCCGAGTCTGATCGGCTCTGACCCGTTACTGAGGCTGTGAAGAGTTCCGGTCAGACAGGCTGTCGGCTCTGTGAGGGGCCAGCTGCTGCTGCTGCTGAAGCTGCTGCTGCTGTTTCTGTTGTTGTAGTTGCTTCTGTTGCTGCTGCTGTAGCTGTTGTTGTTGTTGTTGTTGTTGTTGCTGTTGCTGCTGTGTGGTGGCAGTGAAGGCACCCTGCTGCTGCAACGGGAACGCCGCCTGCAGGATCAGCTGGGTGGACTGGTTGGCATGGAGGAGCCGAGGAGCCTGGATCCAAACAGCAGAGTTAACATTTATATATGAATGCAAAGTGAAGTGTTCCGTGTTGCAGCCTGAGTTGTGGTTACCTGCAGGAACTGTGTTTGCTGCTGTGTGAGTTGAGTCTGGCCGGTCTGCATGGCGGTGGCTTGCGGCTGCTGCTGTCCCTGCTGCTGCTCCTGCTGCTGCTGCTGCTGCTGCTGAGGCTGCTGGGAGATGCTGATGGTTTGAGTCTGACCCTGCTGAGGAGCAAACGCCGTCACCACCTGGCCCATAAACATTGTTGTAGGAACCATCATCGCCCCGCACGCCATCTGCCCCGTCACCAGCTTGGTCAGCAGCTGAGGACCAGTGGGAAACCTGTGAGGGAGGAAAGGTCAAAGGTCAGGAAGATTCAGATGAAAAGATTGAAACTACAGGCTGGAGATCTGAACGACTTTACTCTCTACAGATATGTAGATGGTTCTCTGTGAGTTCCTTGTTAAACTTGCAGGCTTTGGGAAGCTTATGGAAATCTGAGGAGTATCTTATTATTCTATTATTCAAGGCACTGCCTTGAAGTAATTCACGGATACTAAATAGTAGTAAGATCTTTTAAAAGATATTTGACTGTGTCTTGAAACAGGATAAATGTTTTAAAAACGGGCTCCTACTTCCCCATTCTGGCTTTGATGACTCAATCCATTATTTCTAATGCAAAACTCAATGACATCATCATTTAAAACTGGCAGAGGGGAGAACCTTCTGCGTCTGTAAACAAAGTCAACTTTCCTGGCATGCGCAATACGGAATACGCATAACAATCATGACAAAGACCTCCTAGAAGCCTACTACAATCTTTTTAACCTTCAATTTCCCATTATTACTCAACTAGACTAATGATGAACACTTGCCCTTCTGATGTTCATCCAATTTGGAGGACCTCATCTATGGAACGCATCAATTATGAATAAAAGTTTTTCTATCCACTTCAAGTACTTTTAGGAAGCAATTAAAAGGCAAAAATAATGTCCAACATTAGCTTCAACATATGTTAGACTACTTCAAATTCCAAAGTCATTTCAAAGAGGGAGGGGTAGGCAGTAGCTCAGTGGGTAGAGCTTCCGCTTGGGAACTGGAGGGTCGCCGGTTCGAGTCCCTGCCAAGGTGCCCCTGAGCAAGGCACCGAACCCTCAATTGCTCCCCCCTCTGCGTAGGGTGGTAATGTAATGTAAGTCGCTTTGGATAAAAGCGTCTGCCAAATGCTCGTAATGTAATGTAATGTAAAGACCCAAACCTGATCTGAGCTGAGCGGTCCTGGGCAAACGTTGCCACAGCCGGAGTGTTGTTGACGTTGTTCTGCGTCAGGCTGGTGGCGATTTGGACGACATTGGCCTGGCTCTGCTGAGGTATCATCATGGTGTTATAAAGAGACGCCGGCAGTGTGTTCTGTTGAGGCTGCAGTGTGAGGGACGACCGCTGAGGCTGAGAACGCACAAAACAGACAAAAATGACTCCAAACGCACCGAGTGAGTGATTCTTTTGGATCTGTTGAATGAATGACTGAATGCATGGCGGGGTGAGACTCTGACGTGTGACAGCGCTGTGTTCTGTTCCCTCAGGAGGCTTTGTTGCTGGGCTTGAGGCTGTACAGGGTGCTGTTGTTGGATGGTGTTCTGTAGCGTCCCTGCAGACACCACCTGGCCCTGCATGCTGAGTGTGGCCCCCTGCTGCACAGCCGTCCCCTGCGCCATCTGAACAGAGCTCAGATTCAGTCCCGCTGCTCCTTGCTGCAAAATCATCTGCAACACATCATCTCTGATTAGAAGTGCATCTGTTTCTAAGCCAGACGAGCAACACCAGCAAAAAACAATGAAACGGTAACACAATGTTCACATATGCCTCCTAAAATAACCAGGCCTCACCTGCAGGCCCTGGCCCTGCACTCTATTCAGCTCGTCCTGGATCTGCCGCAGCTCGTCCTGCTGCCGCTGAATGTTGGCCTCGATCATCCTGGTCCTCTGCTCCAGCTGGTCCTTCAGATGCTGCATGGCATCCAGCTGGCTGGAGAACTGCACCATTGGCTGTGAAAGAGCGGCATCACAGGAAGAAAATGGGGCACGAGATCAACACTTATTCAAATATGCTCAGCGCTGCCAGTGATGCGTGCATGAAGAGGAGAGCTCCTTTCAGACGGCTTACATGGACTCAGACAGGAACCTGTTGCTGTTACTACAAGGCCACAGCGATGTTTCAGTAGTTTGTGAACACATTTGTTTGTGCTCAGGTCCCTGTTTGAGTTAAAGCTACACAGTATTGAATCTAATCTAATCTTTTTGGACAGATATTGATTGATTGTCATGGGCCGTTGGTCCTTTCAGAGGAAAGCATTTGTGTTTCATGAAGCATTATCTGATTTTCCTCAAAGAGGCTTTTTGAAATTTACTACAAAATAGATTTAGTCGTGATGTAAACACTCAGAGAGTCAACACAGTTTACTTCTCAATATATTCAGGCGTCTTCTCATTAACCTTTGAGCTATTCTAGGATATTACCGCCTCGTCCCTGGACTCCCTCCAGATGACACAGAAATTGTTGCCATGATGGAAAAGGGCAAATCTTATCTGAGGCAACATGGGAGGGATTAGCAGGTGAACACACACTCGGGATCTGTCAGACGCACTGAAGATGTGTTAGCACTCTTTGCGCTATCAAAACTTTCTAAGCGCGCAACAACATCACCCCAGTATAGTTATATTCTGATATTAATTTATTTTATGTGGTGTGAATCAGTCTGATCAGTTTTCTATTGTCCAGGTTTTGGGAAGATGACAGGCAAGTGGACTCTGAATGAGCTCTCGACTTAACCCCTTAAATGAATGAATAAGATGAATATCCTACTTGGCTGCTGGTCTGGACTTGCTGTGGTTGCTGTTGCTGTTGTTGCTGTTGCTGTTGTTGTTGTTGCTGCTGTTGCTGTTGCTGTTGCTGTTGTTGTTGTTGTTGTTGTTGTTGCTGTTGTTGCTGTTGTTGTTGTTGCTGCTGCTGCTGAGAAACCATGGATACTGCCGTGTTCTGCCCCGTGTTTTGAGAGCTCATAGATTGCTAAAGGAAAAGAATAGGAACCAAAAAAGCAGGATGAGGAAACAGAGAATGACTTCAGAGGTCAGAGTTCAGAGTTCATCCAACCTTAAACACATCTTTCCCTCAGCTGACCTGACTGCTGATAGACGATCTCCGTTGTGACGTCATCTCGATGGCCGATACAGACTGGCGTCCCGGTGTGCTTCTGTCTCCCTGAAGCTTCATCTGTGACGCTGAGAAGCAAACACAAACATATTGCTGGGATAAATAAAGACCCTTTGATATATAATAGTTTCTCTATTGAGGTGTCAGGGGGCTGAGTCATGATGCTTACACGCCGGGTCAGACACGGCTGTGTGTGAGGATTTGCGTGAGCTGCGAGAGGAGACAGAGGGCGTGCGGCTTTGGTCGAAGCGCTCCAGAGCCTCCTTCAGACTGGAGGTGTTGAGCTGAGACTCAGATCCAGAATCCTGCGACTGCTGGAGGGAGGAAGAGCATGTAGTCAGTTTCAGTGGTACAAGGATGAAACATGCACCAGTTAATAATAGAACAGTTATGCTGGACAGAAGTCTCACTTTATCTGCTGTGATCTCAGGTCGTGATTCCTCAATTCCCAGCTCCCTGCGCTGTTCTGCTCTCACCTCAGCATAGCTACGGGCAGAAGATGACACATGAATGACACCCTGACACCCAAAGCATCTGCACCCACAGTCTCATTTGTATAAGGTCATCTCTCAGCTTCTACACGTTCTGTTGCAGTGTTCCTCTCTGTGAGTAGTAAAACCTGACAATCTACCTGACAACAGTGTGCGTGCAAACGATGAACTCTGGCCTGGAGTTCCACTGGTGGTAGGTGATGTAGTAGTGGGTCTGGAGCCAAATCCACTGCTGCCCTTTGGTGAGGAATCTGTAGTAGCAGGACTTCCCTTTGCCATACTGCATCACTGCAGAGACACAAGAAGAAGAAGCTGACATGTTTCCATCCAAATCTTGCAAAATCAAAGGCAGTGTTCCCCAAAAAATTAAACAATTAAACCTTCTTAAGCCCTCAAACATGCCGTGCTTCCTGGCTGTGTACTCACGGTGTTCATGGCATTTGGCCAGCGTCTCCAGATCGTCTACATGGTAGTAGTCGTACCCCGATGTCCCCAGTACTTCAAAGGGGAGGTAACCTATGATGGGCGGAGCTCTGGACAAACAAATGACAGGATTCACTCAAAACATCTCCAGTTACAACATGCTCAGATGAACTGTGACTTATGCAACACAACTTATCTGTACACAGAGGACAACCTATCTAAATGTGTGTGTGAGGGTTGTGGGTGTACCTGTGGTCCAAGAAGAGAAACTTCCATTCTAAACTATGTCTGGAGGTGAATTCCTCATTTGGCTCTTCTACAGTGCACATCTCCTGTGGGTGACAGAGGCACAGAGAGTCGTTTGCAAATCTGAGAAAGGAAATGAATTCAGCTCCTACAGCGCCTGAGAGAGTCTGGAGTCTGGAAACTTCAGCTTTGGTTTGGAAAACAGAGACAGAATGGATGCAGACTTTGTTCACACCATTTCCCAAATAGTTCAGCCGACTTCCATTCATCCGGCCATTTGTGACAGTGAGCTGATTCTTACTTTGATAAACTGCGGCTTGGCGAGCCTCACAGTCGCTATGAGACACACTCTGTCTTCAAAGGCGGAGTGGAGCGACCGCTGGATCACTCCGTCAAAGCCATTCCGGGTACAGTTAGGCACTGAGGAGAGGAGGGAGAAGGAGAGATTAATTCAGCCTCACAGCCAAAACTCAATCTGAGGCAGCGGGCCCTTAAGTGTCACTCACCATTATTCAGGGATTTGAAGTTTCCAATAAACTTCACATACTCGTACACAGGAGGCTGCTTGGGGTCGATCTTCCCTCGGAGCATGTGGCAGCAGAACTCCAGCTGATTCTTTGCTGGAAATAAAGAAAATACCTGTTGAATACTCCAGATGAAAGAAAACATTTAAACACATAACAGATTAAAAGTGAGAAAGCTGATGTACTTACTTTTCAGATATTCAGGCGTTAACGTTTCCCCGTCCAGTATGTGTGAGGACAGAGCTTTGTACACATCTGAATGTTCCCCCATGGGCAGGAAATTCAACAGGTTCTGGTCTACGAGATCAGACTGAAACACACAATATGACATGTTAACATCACTGAATCTGAATGAAGTGAGCAGTAATGCAGTTGTGCTCCATATCCAGTTGTGTTACAAACCTTCAATCAAACACATTTTCGCCAGAACAAAAACAAAGTCATGACAACTGAACGCACCTCTGATTAATAAGGACATCCTCAAAACTCAATGATGGCTTTATATTGTATTAATACAGAATGTAGTCCTGTTATACTCACAGGCAGGTGTTCCAGCAGGGACGTCACGCTCTCAGACACATAGATTATGTTCCCATCCGTCATAATTGCGAGGAAAAATCCATCCAGTGCCTGAGACCAACAGAAACACATCTCACTTCAGTTATAATATTTCATATTAAAGACACGCCGCTCCACATGTGACACTTCTGCCCCCAGCTCACCTCCAACATCAGCTGAGTGAACTCTTCATTACTAAGAAAAGGAGGTTTCCAGTCTTGTCTGATCTCCGTCGACTCGGACTGAGCAGCAATTTCTGATAAAGGAAAAACATCAAACATCAACACACTGATCAGTAACGACCCCCGCACACAGCTCTGATCCAGGTTCAGACCTGATCTAGGTATGGAACGTGTTTTTTCTTACCTTTGTGTTTGTGCAGAAAATCGATGCTCTTCTGCAGTATAGTGGACTTGTCCATCTTCCGGGTGTTGCCCGGCAACATGGTGCCCAGCTCTTTGATGAGGACATTGAACTGATCTCTGCGTTTCTTTTCAGACTTGTTACGGGACACACTAAAGGTTCAGACACAAGAGGAACAGCAACATGTTATCTTTGGCATATGCAGTATCTATGGTAAACATTTCTTGTATCATATGTGACTTTATCTCTATATTAAACCACCCCCATTTGCTTTTTAACATCCTTGGAAAGATTGTCATTATTTGCGATGAAATGCTTTCTTGTTCAGTCGACACACAGCGATCTCACCGTTTTGCTTTGTCTTTTTCATCTTCTTCCATTAACCCATCAAAGATACTGCTGTCATCCCTGCAGAGCGGACGGGACCACAAGTTAGACCGGAGCTCAGACAGACACTTACAAACAATACACTGTTGATGCAGATTGAAAGGTTGTAAGGATGAATTAGTTTTGCTGGTTGAAGCTTCTATTGGACTGCGATCTGAAGACATTACTTAAGGCTTTGGTACCTTGTGATGGGCATTTGTCTTTACTTAAACTTTATCATTTTGTCCTCAGTCTTTACATTTATCAAGGCCAGTCTGGTTTGACTCACCGGTCGATGCTGGAAGTCATGTTGTCTCCTGTTCAGGGGCACAGTGGTGGAGGAGTGGGGTCTTTTAATCGTGAGGTAGACATTTGTGAAGAAACCTTAAAGAGAAAGATCACACGAGATGTTGATGTTTGCAGGACGTTTGCCTACCCTCTGCCGCAATTCATACCTATAAATCAGTGTGTTCTGTAGAAGCACGTACGGAGAGTACAGCCTGTCCTGGGAGGAGGATGAAGGCAGCGGGGAGTGAAGGTCAGGGCTGGGCGGAGACACGGTGCTGACGGTGGGGATCTGTGAGTTTTGGAGATGAATCGGGGCAAGTGTCCTCAGTCAGCTGTGGAGAGCTGCCAGAGCGTCTGAGATGAGCTCAATCTTCTGTCTGCTTTGGATCGTCGCACATGGCAGCAACATCTGACTCTGTGAGAAGGAAGAAAGAAGAAGAGCATGTGAGTGTGTGTGTTTGTGTGTGTGTGTGTGTGTGTGTGTGTGTGTGTGTGTGTGTGCTCCAAGGTGAAGATGCTGGAGACACACAAATGTACTGTTGTACTCCTGCAAAGTAAGTTCATAATTCTAACATTTATCCCAGGAACCTGAAGGCAGCATGAGGTTCACAAATCAACAAGGATGTAAGTCATACTGAACACAGCACTGTGAGTATGCCACTGTTAAGGCAGATTAAAACACAACATCATGAAACTAACCTATGCATTCACACAGGGGAACAAAATCAAAACCTCTTTGTTTTGACCCATTTACTGTGTGAACCAATCACCTCCAGACCTGCGAGGCGTGTGAGAGCTAACAGCTTCCTGTATGTCAGATTCCCTTTCATGTTATTTCCCACACTAAACGCACGCACTGGCATTTTTTATCATCCTTCACACACACTTTCTGTTTGTAGGGATTGACGTTTATATCGTCACAACAAGTGAGTGAGCAACATGTAATAAAGCAGTGAGACGGCAGAGAAGGCACCTGCACTTCCCTCCTAATCCCTCCTGACACAGAACAGGGCGTGCTCTGTTTGAACACAGTGTGCGCACTGATGCAGCATCAAGGGAGCCAGGAAGTGGATCAACGTCTTATCTGCACACTCAAACGCTGCAAAGGCATCAGAATAGAGACTTCTTGATGAAGAGCAGACAAAGAGTGTGTATCTGCTGACAGACAGAGGTGGAAGGCATCCACATGTCTTCTTTCTGTCTTCTTGCAAACCGTCTGACTCCAGGCTGACTGCAGCTCCGGCAGAGACTGAATGAAGTAACATTAGATGCCAGAATATTCAACAAAGAAATGGGAGAAGGAGGGCACGTGTCCGGTGTGCGTCAGCAGCCGTGGTGGCAGCAGTAGCAGGGGTGCACACTGAGGGGTTGGGTAACTGGGAGCCGACGGCTTGTATAACTGTGATGTCATCTCTGCTTCACTGACCTGCTGGCCCATTGACCTACTTTTCCTCGCCTTCAATCCAACATAATAGCAGCTTCGCATGCAGAACCTTCCCGTTCTTACCCATAACTTAACGCTCCGCATCAACATAAACCCTCCAACCGCACAAATAAGTACCCAACCAAAGCTGTGAGCGGGTAATCCCACTGTTGGCAGATCACGTTTCCTCACTTAAAAGGTTTGTAACAGGATTCTGTTGGTGTCTGAGCCTGAGGAGACAATGCAGATGTGTCACCGTGCTGGATATCATCAACCTATCATCATTGGCGAACCCTGTAGCCTGGCAGATACTTTAGACTTCTGTTTTCCCTTGAAATGCATGAAGTTGCTGAATGCATGAACACACACACACACACACACACACACACACACACACACACACACACACACACACACACACACACACACACTAAGGTGAACACCTAATCCTGAAGTGTGTGCAGACTCGGATGTGGGACGTGAGATCTCTGAGAATGTGACTCACTCCTAATCGGAACGTGGGTCCGTGGCGCCGTACATCACGCACGCATGCTGCGCCGCACCCTGCGCCGAGATGCCAGCACAGCAACAGTGCCAACGGGTAACACCATAGCAACCAGCCTTACTGTGCAGAGTAAAAATAGCCTGGCTGAATTCCTCCACAGCTGATACTCCTTCTCTCACAGACGGAGAAGTATCAGACACACAGTGATTCCTTTTGTGGTGTGCAGGTAGTTTCTGTGTGCAGGGATACAGGAGACGTCTGAGCGTTACAGAGTGTGTTGTCCTTTCACGCTGTGAAAAATGGAAAAATGAGCCCATGACAAGCAGTCCCTCCCATACTGATTCCATTATAAAGCAGATGATCTCCCTGTTCTCTTCTCATTTTTCAGTGTGAGGACGGAGCAAACAGAGGAACAAAGACGTGTGAACCAAAGAGCGGTGGACTCTCATGGATGGAAAGTACAATCGTGGGCGATGCATTAAAAGGACCCAGATTCAAAACAGAGGCTTAGGTCATCCGTTTCCACCAGGGATATCTGAACACACACACACTCTGGGCTTTAATACGCAGCAGAAAGGATCATATTCAATATCAACACATCACTACAATGACAGCAAATCTAATATGCAGAGGTTGGAACACTTCTGGATAAAGAGGCAGACTAGAGAGCCCCAATAGACAGACGGGCAGCGGTCCGGTGTCAGGATTCGGTTAGACACTGCAGCCCAAACAAGCAAACGAACCACCTGTAGGTGATCAGGGCTCAGGGTCATGTGACCGACACGTGATGTACAGGTGTTGCATACATGCAGAGGCTCAGGCCTTTTTGGAACATCTAAGATTAAAGGATTTACAGGGTGAGCTCACAAATCAAGTGGCTAATTCATCAAACCTGAGTCCAGTACACACACACACACACACACACACACACACACACACAAAAGAGTACTTCTTTTTTTGCACAGCTACAATGAACACGGCAAAATAAAGAGAGGAAGAGAAGAGAGCGGTGTGTGTGTGTGTGTGTGTGTGTTGCTCTCAGTATAAACCCTTGCAGCAGTAGCAGTGGTTTATGTCAGTGTGTCCTGTTGTAATGATGTCAGTGTGCTCTGTTGTGTTTATGTCGATGTGTTCTGTTTGCTCTGGGAGGAAGAGGAGGACGCACACAGCAGATCTAAAAATCTCTGACACAAAGCAGGAAAAGAAAAGCACGTTCTCATCCTCCATGTTCTGATGAGTGATGCACTTGCTCTCAGTTCTTATAATTAAGTACAGGCCAGTACGTAATAGAACTTTGTTACTTGAACTCTTTTTTACTTTACCATTGAACAGATTAATTCCTAATTCTCTATTAAAGACAGTCTGTGCTGGACTGCAAAGCTAAAGGGTTTAAAGGCTTATGGTCAGTATAAAGTATTGTTCTGATTCTGAGGCTAAATCAGAAGGAGAGCATGACTATCTACAGTATATCATCTTTTTAAACTTTATAAACTCTGGCAGCATGAGGACTGAATCCTGCTCGCTCTACCTGGCATCATCACAGAGAGCAATGAACCATGAACTCACACAGCAAACAGAAAGGTCAAAGGGCTGAGGCAAATTCAACCACTATCTGGTGTTGGTTCAGATATAATGGAGGCAGATGAACGGCTCAACAAACAGGTCACACACACCATATAAGGAAAATACGGTTACCTGTAACTAGAAAATCATTTTTATTTGTACCTTAATTATAAAAAACCTTACCTGAACAATATTTCACCATTAGAGGGTAAAAACAATCAGAATCATCTCTCAGCTAAACTATTGATTAGCTCATCAACTCCTGTCTTACCTCATAGCTTTGCACTTGTACATCCTGCACATAAACAAAGCAACGTGGTGGGCTTCCTGCTGCAGTCTTCCCTCTTAGCACACATGTACCTCCATCATTTTGTCCTGCACAGATTGTTGCTATTGTCTGAGTGTGTGCAGCAGTTTACAGTGATGCGTCTGGGGTTGGTGGCTGTATACACTCAGTGGAATGGAATGGAAACCAAAACAATGAGCTGTAACCTGAAGAGTTAATCCTTTGATAGTTTGGCAAAAGTATCAAACCTCCATAGTTCACAGATTAATGTTGGATGTTAATATTCAATATCTTTCTTAAAGGAGCTTCATGTTGTTATGGTAATGGTGACTGACTGACTTTCCTATATTCTTCACCAAGAGAGATTTTGGAGACCCGTACCATTCTAACTGCAATGCCATCTGCCAAGGAGAGTATCACATGATTGGGCACGCAGTAGTGTCATGGCAACGGTTGTGTTTTGTTCATGGTGTCATGCCGGCCTGACACCTGAGCTGCAGGAAAGCTGTGAACTCTCAAAGAGTCCACATGTCACAATAAAGTCAGCCATTACCTTATTAACTGACTGAATACAGCTGCAGTCTGGGACCAGAACACACAGATGATAGCATGGATGTCAGTAGTAAGAGAGAGAGTAATGTTGTGCTATCAGCTGGAGATCTAGGGTAATGTTATGCAGTCTGTAATACCCAGGAAGCATCTGATTTGGTTCCGTGGAGGATTTGACAGATAAAAACAAAGAGATAAATGATTCAGCCACACATCCTGTATGTTTGAAAGACTCCCACGTGTGGAAAGAGCGACAGTCATTCATTCCCTCAGTGCAGCAGACGTCGCCTCTCTGTGATTCACATGTCTTAGATCTGACTGGAGAGGGTTCCATTGTCCTCCTGGTCTTTGTGGACACATGCTGGTCCACTCCACCCACTTTAATGCGCCAAAGCCATCTCAAGTAAACCTAACCTCTGGACCGCCAGCTGTGTGTCCACTCCATTCACACACATCCACGTGCCCAGCAGCACAGAGGGACTCACACAGAGCCCACAGACAGCAGCGCAGCAGTGGTGGTTTCCACTTCTGTCCCAGCAAAGCGGGAGCTCAGCCAAGGGCCTCACACTGGTGCCAAATGGGTCAGTGTTCAGAACAAGCTCAGAACAAAGACAAGCAATCAGACCGCCGCTCTGTGAGACCACGGGCTCCATGCAGAACATGACCAACATGTGACTAAACCAGTCTACCGCTCAAGCAAAGAAAGTAAAGCAACACTTTGTCACAATCTCTGTAATAACTGAGTCTTTCCACAAGCTGTACTAGGAGGACAGTTTAATATCTGGGTGTGTGCCAAACGTAGCTGTCCAGGTCCAGAGGCACTTTATTGGCTGCAGTTTATCCCAGATTAAGAAAGAGACAGAGAGAGAAACAGAACATCTCCACTCTACCAAAGAGATGGTTGTGTTACTTATGTTTATTTAGATTAAATTTAAATCTAGAACACCTGTAGCGTTCCCTCCAGGATTAACCTGTTGTTCTCCTACAGCATGTGGACAAACCCACACGTCTGGAACAGGCTTTCTGTATATGGGTGTCTGTTGGGTCAACCAGGACCAGAGGGCATCACACAAAAGTGTGAAAGTACAGCTTTACATCCAGACATTTAGCAACCATTCGTAGTCAGTCCAAGTAGTGTAGATGTGTGGCCACCGAGCCAGAGTGTGTGTGGATACACACAGATGCTCCTCTAATGAAGCAGCAGAGAGAAAGAAAATGTGTTGTTATGGTCTACAGCCCAGTTTACACCCGGGAGGAGGTCCATAAATAAAACAGCAATAAAAGAAATAATTGCCCGTGGGTTTAATCAGTTTATCAAAAGCTTGAAACTGTAAAATAAACAGCAGTCACTGGACTCCAAGTAACTCAACATGACATCCTGGTTGGCTCTGATACAGAGGAGTCTCAAACACAAGCTCCAGGCAGACAGTGCCGTAAACACACTGCAAAAGGGTCCTGGGCGACTGATCAACACCTACAACTGAGTACAACATGCAGGGGGAGGGAGAGGAACACTGTGGTGTAGAATGCCCCGCCCACAAGAGCGGCCGCCAACAACTCCACACAAATCTACACACACGAGAAAGATAAAGAGATAAATGATCACAAATAAAGCAAGGAGAACAAGACAGACAAACACATATCAAAGTAAAGCACATAAACTAATCAATCAGTCAGCAGACTGCCCCCCTGATCCTACTGCACTGAGTGAAAACCAGATGTACCAGGGTGCATCCCAACACCAGAGCTATTAAACTGTAACACTAACACAAACTAAACTAAACACAGGATAGGCTAAGCAGCAGTGGGAACGTCTAACATCCTCAGAGACAGACAGACGGCAGTTATTCACATCTAGCAGTTTGTTTACAATGAGCCCTCAATTGCTCCCCCCTCTGCGAAGGGTGGTAATGTAATGTAAGTCGCTTTGGATAAAAGCGTCTGCCAAAATGATTGTAATGTAATTAAAAATGAACAATCAGTAACTTAACAAATCCATATGTTTTAATTAACTATACAACCATAAAACACAAGGTTTACACTTCTTAACGACATTTTCTCAGGCGCTCAAGGCTCTGTAAAATATTCCGTCTGCTTTTACTTCCAACTTGGAGCGACACCAACTCCTGAGCACAGCCTTGGAGACTCCCATGTAAAGCTCCCATAGTGGGAAACACACTTAAACACAGGAGCAGGAGACAGTATACTTTTTTCCGCTGAGCTTTTTGTTGTTGTTTTATTTTTTTGTCAGGTTAAGGCGCTGCGGAAAATCTTTTATATAAAAACTCAATGAACTAATTAAATGTGTTTATTTTTGGTCATTTGGCTTCGGCGATGAGCAAAAACATTTAGACACTTAGTCTAAGTGGTAGAATGGAAGAGAAAATCACAATAATATTATATCTATTGAATCTGAGAGTAGGTAATAGGATGAAGAAATAAAATACTCAAATGTCCGCAAAATCAAATGATCAAAAGAAGGAATTGAACTGTTGATGATGAGGATGGAAGCAAAAGTTGAACAGTTCTGTTTTTTAAGTGATGGTAAACATTTGGTTATCAGCCTCAGCTTCAGTCAGCCTCATCCAGTGTGTGACCCACGATCAAGGAAGTTTCCTAAACCAGAAGTAGTCAAAGTTATGAACCAAGCACCAACTCTGAGTGTAGTAAAGATTTTTATTGTTGAAGATTTTATTATTTTCCTTTATTCTGACATTACTTTGCTTCACCTTCCTCACTTCCTTTATCTCACTTCCTTCCCTATCCTTTCCTCAGCACTGATTGGTTCTTCTCACTCCTTTGTTCACTCATTTACCTGATTGAGTTCACCTGCTCACCCTTTCAGTTACACCTTTCCTGATCATCACATGGGGGCGGTAATGCTGGTGAGCTGTTTCCTTTCTTTAGTTTTATGCAGATGATTACTGATTAGCTCAACAGAGAACATTATTTACCCTTTTCTGTTGATGCATATTTGTTTGATTTGACTTGTTCCAGTGTCTTGTATTTCCACAGTCAAAACCCATGTGTGTGTGTTTGCCTCCCTGTATGTCGATTTAAAGAATCTTGAATATAAATGCTTTGTGATGAAAATTTCTGGCTAATTGCGTTCTGACCGATGCTCATGACAGTAATATAATTTCCTAATTGAACCTCCTCCTTAACAAGTTTGACCTCACTAAAAAGCCACCAAGTCTACGAAAAATCCCTCGTACTGACATGGACAGTACATAAGGTGCACACTGGGTAGAGAAAGGGACTATTTTTAAAACATTTTATTCCTTAAAACCTAGATTAAACTTGGACATTTTGCCTGAATGTGCAGAGGAACTCATTCAAAGTGAGGCTGCAGGGACATCTGATAGATTTGTGTTTTGACTGTGGGCAGGCAGCAGCACAGGCTGAAATGTCCCTGACGCAACTCGGCTGTGATTTTACAGATAAACATCCTGAGCTGGGAAAACTGAATTCCCTATTGCCTTTTGGATCTACTCCTATAAGTGATGTGACCTTCTCAGCTGAGCACGTGAAAGCCATGCAGACAACTGAGTGGCTGCGGAAAACGGCTTCATTACAGCTGCGACACACACACAGGGCCCCAGGACTATCAGAGCTTATGAAAGGCAAACAGGCTCAAGTGTCTCATTAAAGTTCAGGTGACTAATGAAAAGGAGCTCCTGTGTTTATTTAATCTGTCAAATTTAAAAGGTTTAACAGTAAAACAAAGAATAATCATGATATGGCCAGATTTGGTTGTGAACCACTGCTCAAGTTTAAAAGTGACTGAAATTCAAAAGACCATAACAGAGTCAGGATCAGCAGAGACTCCAAGAGTCAAAACACAGTCCAGTCTTCAGCTTAATGCTAGCAGACCCAACAGACTGTGGCAAACCCACCGACCTTGGTTGAACATGGTCAACACATGACCTCTCCAATCTGTTCTACATATCAGACATACAAAAATGACACTTTGAAGTATGAAAGCGTGTCTAGACCTTTGTCGCCGGTTTGTTTTATACAGTGGCTGTACTCGGTGTGTGTGAAGCACTTTGGATACTTTAATGTGAAAGCTTTTCTATTACTAAAGGGAAGATTACTCTGCAGTATCAAAAGAGAAGTGAACCTTGAGACGGTGTGATTCCACCATTATGATTCAGAGCCACCAAACTGTGCCCAAGGTCTTTGTGATTACAGTGTCAATCATGAGTTCCAAGCTGCACCAGATTAAAATAAACGACCAATACTGCAGAATATAGACGGTTGAGAAATCCAAACTTCTGCAGTCTTAAATCAGTCCTACCAATCGGATGACTACACTTTTATGGCTTCATTAGTTCTCATTTAGTATTAAATTTGGCTGCTGCAATTCTCTAAAGCTGGAGGGTGTTCCCTTTGAATCAATGCCTGATATGACACCCATATAATAATTACATTAGTTAGGCGTGGCACTAAATATTGTAATCCTATACACCATTGTCTGCCCACTCCGTTCTGAGCTCAGATTGTTTTGTCAGAGCACTCACACCCCAAAGACATATCAATTGTCTACATGAGCTATTCCAGTTTTCTAATATAATTGGAAAACCTGACAAACACGTTGCAGTGTGTCACATAAATGTGCTGAGCAGCAGGGAAATGCAGGAGCAGCCGGACTAATCTGGAAAGCCTGAGACACCAGGGACCTGCAGAGAGAAAAGAAGTCTGTTTCTCTCCTCACCTGCAGCAGCCAGAGGAGGTGTTATTATTATATATAACATTTTGTTCCACTCTCCCCTAAAAGCTGGAACGGCTTCAGTATGTAAGCTCCACTCTGTTTTGAAATGCAGTAACACATCATAGGATTTGGGCTAAATTCTCCTTGCAAATTAGAAGAAAAATATATAATCAAACATATGTATATATTGCGTACAGTATACAAATGTTTATATGTAAAACATCACAAAAAAATAGAACATAAATCATATAAATAATGGGAGGAACCTGACTTTGAATTAGCTGGACTCATTTGCTAATTTATACAATGTAATAGAACCTCAGCTCTATTTTCACATTTTATTTAAAAGTGTTATATTGTGATCCAAAAACCAGATTATATCTCTTGCATTTAACTGTTGATATTCTTTGTTAAACTTCATTCTTAGGTTACATATAAACCCTAAACTGCATGAATGAACTCTGTTGTATTTGTCATGTAAACACACCAACGTGTTGTTACACAATAAGACAAGAAAGGAAACTGACAGACTCATAATACTGAAATCAACAGTTAGTTTAGTTCACAACACTCCAAGCTGCACTGTAACTTTACATCATCCTGCTCCTTCCTGCCACATGTGATGAGTAATTAGTGATGTCGGGCATTAAAGAAGCGAAGAGAAATTCTAAATATGCACTGCAGAGGACGACTTATTTTTTTTCTTAAAGTGCACTTTGAAATCTGGGCTACATCAATTTGGGGTCAGGAGTGATTGTACTTTCTTTAAATTATTCACAGCACTGAGAACGTGTCAGGGCTTTAGCTACATAGAAAAATATATAATATATAAAGTTGAACCATATTGAATTATGACTTGATCCATACATTTATGTGTTTCTGTCTCTGGCAGCTGCATTACACGTTAGGTACAAAGCAGCAGACTGACAGATCAAATCATCACCAACCTCCGTGTTAGACCGCACAACCTGAGCTCTCTGATAACACAATCACATTGATTTAGTCTCACTCATCTGACACAAGACCAAAACAAAAGCTTGTTGATCCATCATCGATCCGTGTTGCCAGGTACAGCACAAGAGAACATCAAGTTATCAACCCAGCAGCGCACAAACAAGGCAGAATACACGGCGGAAAACAGATATAACATCACACTTTGCATGTAAATATGTTAAAGTATATGTGTAGGTTGATTGTGTACAGCTGTCATGTATGCAAAGTGACGGAGAGCGATGATCCGCGCTCAGAGGCAAACTCACAGCCTGGATGCCGGCCGGCGAAACGGTCGGCGACCGTGTGAAGGCTAATGCCGCCCGGGCTCGCCTGCTAGCGCGCTTACAGCAACAAAACAACGACTTAATTCTCTTGACACACTTACTGCGATGAATGACACGCGTGGTCAAGGCGAGTATCCGTGGGAAAATGTCCTAAGCGCCATTTCCCGACGTTTTTCACGCAGCGAACGCAGCATCAACTCGCCCACAACCACACTCAGTATGTATGTCAGCGTTAGCCGCGGCTAGCTAGCGAACGCTCATCGTTAGATAAGAATGTGGGTCAGCGGGCCCTTGGCAAGTCTCAGTCAGACACACACACACACACACACACACACACACACACACACACACACACACACACACACACACACACACACACACACACACACACGGAGCCCCTGTTCACACTGTCAAGAGAACGAGCAGAAGCCGCGCACCCCCACACACTCACTCGTCGTCACCCCCACACGGAGCGCCACTTCCCCGGGAGAGACGCGACACTCACCCCCACACAGAGCGCCGCTCCTCGGGATGTCCCCGCTGCCGGTGGCGCCGCCGACGGTTCGCAGAATGAGTGGAGACGTGAGAGGAGCGGTGGGGCCTGTCGCTACTCTCCAGATAAACACACACACGCACACACACTGCACGGTGCACAGCGACCAACACACACAAACACACACAGGTACGCTCATTAGTGTGAGCTTCGACGCTTTTTCTTCGGTGTGTTCGTTTGGAGTCGACGCCACCCCAGAGACTTTTCTTTTAATTCAGTTCTAGTGTTATATGAGCTTCAGAGTGCACTTCTGATGTTGTTGTTCAATTCTGAGGATGTAATTGATTTTCTGTCGGCAATAATTGAGATAGAAAACTCCAGAAGAGCAGCTGGACAAAGAGAGAAGCTTTATTTATAAATAAAAAACAGGCAGGTCGATTATGAAGGAGTTTCTGTTTATAATGTTTTGTTTTGGTAAAATCCTTTTCTTGCTCTCCCAGTGTGCCTTTATAAGCACCAGTATACGGACCAGAGGTATGGATTGTTCGGTAGTTGCACTATAATAACATCAGTTTGTCCTATAAACTGTTGCACAACTGTCTGAAAACGTTTTGTTACATGTATTTCCTCAGAATTCAGAGGATATACGGTGTACTGGACATTCAGGAAGTCATGGAATAGAATGTGATGCTCAGAATGGATTGAAACTGAATGAAATGTGAGAATATGCAACAAAACCTGACATTCTCAGCGCGCTGGCGCCATCAGGTGTTTTCGGTGGATTTTGGGATTTGGATTTCAGACGGTGCCGTTAACCTTAGATTGAAAAAAACATGCAGTTATTACACAATGTTCAAACACTTTCACTTGCTTTACGCTTAACTTATATTACATTAGAGGTGAGGACGCCGATATCCCACTAAAATAGAGACTAAGAGGGCAGACAACTGGGACAAATAGAGTAAGAACATAATATAGATTGATTCTGAAGGATGACATACCACAACCTGGCAACCTTTCTGATAAATTCTTAAGCCTCAACTGTAGGGTCGAAGAATATTTTCTACATCAAATGAGCCAATATTTGAACAAATCATGACCTCAGTAAGGTTCTATCTGGCATTTTGTCGGGAAATGACTCAAACATATAAATGTAGTCAGTGAAGGCAGCTTCATGTTCTTGCGGAAGTTTTAGTTTTCCTTGACCTGTACCGCTCTGTGTCAACAATGCTTTAGATTCGAAAGACTCTCCCAACAGAATCCCAAAAGGTTTCTTTACAGGCCACATGTTGTTTGTGTTTATAGTTAGTGTGGATTACAAATCGAATAACAATAGATTAACAGATGTAATAATGTTTTAGTGGCACTGAGCACGGTACTCAATGCTTACATGTCACTCAAAGCTATTGCTGAATACGATCTGTTTGCATGAGGCAAAATGAGGAAAAAGATATGTTGTTTTGTCAAAACAGTGCTTCACGCCTCCCCTAGTATTACTTGATCCAGTATGTGTATCACATGGCACACTTGTTCTTCACTGTCCTTATTTTACAGACCAAAAGCTTCAGATTATGTAAGTTGAATGATTTGTCACAGTATCAGCTGCACAATAAGAGTCAGTGAAGGAAGTGTGAGATGTGCGAGTGTTGTTTGAGTGTTGTTGTTGACAAGACAAGATGGCTTCTTTGTGATCAGATCAGATCATTGATTCATATAATTAGGTCTTTTCACTCTGTTTATCTAAGTGGGCTATTTGCAATATTTACTTTCTTTCACCGTGGCACCATTTAATACAAAATAAAGTCAGGCCTGTTGTGAGTCACTGGAGGAATACACAGGAAAGTAAAAGTGATGTTTCTTTTGGATCAAAGATTATATTTGAATAGAGAAATGTGACACGTACTTCCACATATTCTTCAGCTATGAGGCCTGAAAAATAACAGGTCAGTACACCGGAGTCGTGCCAAATGGGCAACTGTTTGCCTATTGCTGCTTTTTGTCTCCTGTGGTTTCTGAATATATTCAAACATCTATAAACAAACTATTTATAGTTGAAGTGAGTCAGGAATGATAGCGTTATTGTGATGAAATGTGGCAGTGGAGCTTTATGTTACCCACACAGCTCATTCTGTTCTAAACACACACAAATAATTCTGCTTTATTTTATTGTTACTTTTATTGTAGAAGAAGTATCTGAAGATTTAAAGGCACAAGAATGTAAGTAATTAAGTGAATATGTGAACGTGATACAGGGGTGAGCTGGCTTTGAACCGTTGTTGTGATATTAGTCTTTTGAAGAGACATTTGAAAATATTACACTTTATGAAAATCACCCGATTGCTTAATGTTGGTTTAAAAGAAATTAATGAATTTCATCAGATTCACATCAGTACTTTGCTGTGGGCGATAGTTTAACCCTTGCAGCACTGTTAGAAACTGACGGCCTTTGCTGTTAAAAATCAGTTGTGAACTTTGTTTTATCTCTCATCTCTGCTGATGGGTTGAGGTCAGGATCTCATTTCCTGTATGCGAACCTGAACAAATGTAAAACTTTTTCTGATTCATCTGTTTCTAGTTTTTGTGTCATAACAAGGTGACCCCTGTTTTACAAAGCTAATGAAAGGTCCTGTGATGAAACTGTAACCATGGAGATGAAAGCCATGATAATTTTCTTACACATTCAGGTTTCAACAATTAAAGACAATAATTATCTTATCTAATGATTGTCTTAATAGGGGTAATGATCTGTTAGGTCTGTAGCGTGTTTTATAATGTGAAAAATATGCTTAGCACAAAAGTCTTGTTTCATTTGCTCTCTGACTCTTTGAGATTCAAAACATATTCTAATCCAGAAATGTACAGGCAACAACATTTAGTGATCTCATCTCAGTGATAACGTTTTGGTTAAAAACAAACAAGCTCATAAATACTGTATAATTCAGTCTACTGTATATGCATGTTTTCATATAGCATTTTCTTTAGAATTCTAATGTACAGAATATAGTTTTAATTAATACTGCATGCTTTCATATGTACAGGACATAAGCTCATGATTGATGATTGTTTCAGAAATCCGTACAAGTTTAAGATGTGATCAATCAAACATACAACACCCTGACAGATTATAGCAGTTTTAATTCAAATGAGTAAAATATGGACAAATTAATAATACTTTAGTTGTACAGTTGTCCTTGTGTACATTCAGACATACAGCAGTGTGTTTCACAGCAGTGGGCTGTGGGTGTCTGGGTGTCACGGTGCAGCAGCTCAGGTCTCAGGTCATCTATGACTCTATAACACATTGATATTCATGATTAGGTAAAATAACACACACACACACACACACTTAGGAATAATGGATAGTGACAGGGTATTAACCACATTTCAGCAATTAAGCTTGTAAATGTCACTGTAACAAAACATAATGACATAAACGTACAGTGAGTTAAATATGAAATGGAGACATGCATATAATATTCTGACTTATGAATGGAAAGAAAGAGAATAAAGAGACTTGTATTGGTTTTGAGTTGACAATGAACAAAGAAAGAAAAGTAGTTCATAAGGGAAGGTCATACATCCAGTTTACTCGTATTCTAAGGATCTTCTTCCATTTCGTGGCTGTAAATGCAAACATAAACACAAATTGTTCATGAATGAGCCTCATATTACAATTAGTTTTTTGTTTGTTTTCATGTTCCTGATATGACTACGCTCATACCCGATATAGGAAGAACCCTCTGCTCTGGATTCCTCCAGGTCCCTGGAGGTCAGCCTGCGAAGACACAACCACCAGATAAGACAATGTTCCTTCAAATTAAAAAAGTGACTTTCACTTACAAAGGGAGCAACAATCACTTTCCACATTTCCACAATTCCTCTGCATCCTCTCTGTGAATGTGGGTGCTTGACAACATTGCGGGATGAGTTCACCTGTCAGCCAGACTAATTTTAGACCATAATTACTCTCAGCCTGGGAAAGAACAACTAATGTAGCCGCTGCTTGTGCAGAGCGCAAGGAAAGCTGCCTGAGTGTTTGAAACATTACTGACCTGCGAGCGTGGGAAGTGGAAAATAAATCGACACATACAAACATGCACAAGCACAGGAAAATAGAAAAAGGCTTCCGGCTAAATCAACTATTTCCAATATTTCAACCAAAGAATCCAATGAGAGGATTGCATACAACGCCACACGTATGCCACAAAGAAATGTACATACATGCACTGAGACTGCTCACTCTCTTCTGGGATGGAGTTTAGACTCTAGATTTAAGAGAGGGTGCAACACAGGGGTCTGATAAACATGCATGCACATACATACACACACAGCCAAAGAAAGAAATGTGAAAACAGCTCTGCAGAGAGAGAGAGAGAGAGAGAGAGAGAGAGAGAGAAAGAGAGAGAGAGAGAGAGAGAGAGAGAGAGAGCATGCAACACAGAAACACAAACATATTACAAATAATTTCTCAGCGCAACAACTAATTTGCTGCAACCTCAGCGTCAATGCTTTGATTAACCTGTGACATTTTCCATAGGCCCCTGTAACAGAAGCAGGGAGCTTCATATAGCTTCATATATTACACATCGGGCAAATGTGCACCCTGGGATGCTCTGTCAGATTCCATGAGCAAGACGGCACATGAAGGAAAATAAACAATATAAATATTCATCAGCTCTCTGAATCATCACTGTTGACTTTCAGTTGTAATTGTCTCTTTGGGAATGAAGTGTGTCTGCTTTTCATAGCTGGCTTATTGTCTGACACACAATAACTGTAACAAAGTGCCCACATTGACACACAAATAGCCACTACACAACGTGCAGCACCGCAGATTTACAGTATCTTTTTATTTACTGTACTTACTAATAACTGTACAAACACACCAAAACAGGTTTGAGCTGGTGGTATTTGTCTATGGGCCTAATCTATCACCAGTCACCATTTCGGGGAAGTAAATAGGAAGGGGAATACAAAAAAGGAATTCATAATTACCCTTTTGATATTGTCTCGCACTTTCAGCTCCTGACGAAACAAGAAAACGTTTAACAATATGATTGAAATGTCGGTAAATGTCATGTGACAACAGTGACTGCTCAGTCAAATGTGAGACGAGACATTTGAATTATTGTTATTTGTTGTGATCTTATCAAAAAGTGAGATACAACATGAGGCACCTTTGACTTCTGAACCAGCATCAAGACACAGAGTTCCCCTAAGACATCAGATGCCTGGAATAATTGCCAGAAAGAGAAATAACACACTAACCATAACATGAAATGTGTGTGTACAGAAAGAAAGAGATTAAGATTTAAAACAGAGAAGCTCAGGGTTTCATTTGCTCACCCTAAACTGGAGGTCTGCAGAGAGGTAAGATGAACAGACGGCGTCTATCTGTGGAGCATCACAAAAGAGTTCACAAAAGAGACAGAAGAAAGACAGACAGACAGACAGACAGGCAGACAGACAGGTGTGCATACCTGGCTGAGTAGCAGCCCCTGGTCTGCTGTGGCTTGCTGTAGTTCTGCTGGAGCGCCTTTTGTTTCATACAAGAGCAGAAGAATGCACAATAAACAACAACAGAACCTGTTGAATGATTCTGCTATCACTCCTGCCGCCCAACATCTTTACTAAATATGTGACATGCATTAAATACATCTTCAGCTTGAAACATAGCATTACATCATCATATTCTGATAAACAGGTCAGTGGTGCCTGTTATGGCACAAAGCGCCCCTGTGTTATATGGAAACTCTGCTTGGACATGATTGCTGTGGACGTCCATTAGCCAGAGGAAAGGGAGATTACGGAACACTGAGTTACTGTGGAATGTATTGGTTTACAATTACTGCCTACTGATGTTATCTGGTTTAGTAAACATCTGTTTATTTCAATATTCCTAATTCCACTTACATTGAATACTTTTCATCTGGGGTCTAATCATGTAATCATAATCCACCTTAAATCAACAACATTCCAGAGTCACCATGCATTGACCCTTACGTGCCAAAACAAAGGTCACTGTGACAAGAAAAGAGCAGCGGATGTCAATCATTATGTCACTTAGGACATCTTGATGCAGGTTCTATATTCCTATAACCCTATCCTATCATTATCTTATCCTACCTATTCCTTTCATCTATAATCTATCTTTCGATCTATCTATCTATCTATCTATCTATCTATCTATCTATCTATCTATCTATCTATCTATCTATCTATCTATCTATCTATCTATCTATCTATCTATCTATCTATCTTTCTATCTATCTATCTATCTGCTGTATATTATTTGTTGGTATTATTATTGGGCACATGGGTACTTTTCTTTATTTCTAATAAGTATGATTTATGATGTATTGTATTGCATTTGATTAACAAACGTAATTTTGATTTAAATATAAAATATAAAATGTTTTAAATACAAAATGAAATAATCAATAATAATAATTACAACTTAGATCTAAGAAAAACAAAAACAGTTTTATTTAATGACTGTCTGTGTTGATCAATCAGATACAGTGGAATATATTATAGATATTATATATTCTGATTGGTTTTATTTCATTTGAAGTTATTAAAAATATGCATGACTTACTTTTGCAGCCTGGTAGGGTGAAGATGAGCAGAGCAGTGAGCGTGATGCTGGCGGTGCTGAGCGGACTCATGCCGCCACCGCCGCCGCCACCGCCGCTGCCCATCAGGATGCTGAGGCTGCCGGGGGCTCCGCGCTGAGCAGCCGGGCTTTGGCTCTGGAACGTCCTCATCATCTTCATCCCACTGGACTCTCCCGTTTAGTTTTGTCTCGGTTGGCTTCTTTGACTTCTTTGCTCTTATGGAAGGTTCCGTGTGAGAGTCAGAGAGCTTTGAAGGCTTCTGTCACACCCTCTGTGCGCACTGACACTTGGCTGCGTCATTAGAGCCCCGCGCGTAAAAGTTCTTTGATTTGATCAACAGGTGATGCGGTGATGAGAATGATGCGGGTTATAGTTTATTAGGCCACTCTGCAGACAGGGGAAGGGAATTGGAGGGGAGGGGGCCACATGGCAACATCTGCAAATTATACATCTTACTTTTGTCAATCTTTGAATGTTATGTTGACATTTTAATCCCGTGGCACTTTGCCAGGCTATCATCTGTGTTGTTGTTCATTGTGGTCATGTGTGCATCATCACATCCGAGGCTTTTCCTGCAGGGAAAATCATTTTGACCTTTACTTTCATTCTTCAGGATCATCTCACATCATTAATTTTTACTACACTGGCTTCCTATATCCATTTCATATTTAGGTCCTCTGTTGGGACTTGGGCAGATTAAACCCATTTGTTGTTACCATTCCTGTGTTCTAAAGCCCTCTTTGGAATTCTTGTTATGGGAAGTGAATATGAGGGTCTAAGCATGAGACACGAGATGGTTTCCGGCACTAAGAACGATAATGGCTCTGATGTGACCGCCCTAATTGCTGACAGCAGTCACTTGATGACAGTCAGAAACAGGATACAGGCGCGGAAAACTGGAATGGCAAATCTATCAGTGGTGGGGCTTCAGATTTATTTGGTAAGAGAGACTGAGATCAATGACTTCCACTGAACTGTTACATTTCCTCTGCTGATTTATTAATAATGTAACCGTTTGTAAACGAGGCACAGCAACATCATTTAAACGCATTCCAGTTCTGCAGAGATGTCCTATCATCTGTTGTAGCCAGATGGGCACTTCAAGTACCAGAGGGTCACGTAAAACAGAGAAACGGTGTGAGACAAATAAAAGCCCACGATTTATGCGTCATCTTGGAGGAAGCAATTAAAAGCTCCATTGCTTTTTTATTGTGAAATTACGACATGATTAGGTTTGTAATTTTGTCTCATATACAACAAGTTGTTTTTTTAGAGAGTTTTCATGCTACAAAATGCTTCAAAGTTGTTTTTAATGGCCATACACGCACAGAGACAGATAACATGAGAAACATGCAACATAAAGACAAAACCAGATTGGACCCAGAGGAGCACTGAGCAAGGAGACAAACCTGGACGGGAAACAGAACACAAGATCACAGGGATAAGCAAGGAAAGGAACCGGAATTCACAGATACAAGGGAAACACAAAGGAAGTACTACACCAGCACAGGATTCAGAGCAACAAGGAGTAGCACAGGCAAAAGGCAATGAAAAACAAGAAGAGAGAGATTTGGAGAACAGGCGTGTGGGCCAAGGGAGGGGAGACAGGTGATACTAGGTAAGAGACAGGCAGGGAGGGAACAGGTGAAACCAATGAGCCACAATCAAAACACAAGGCCAGGAAGTGAGGCAACAGAAAACATAATGGGAGACAATTACAAAATAAACCAGGAAATGAACACAAAGATGAAACACAGGATCATGATAGATTAAAAGCCACGGTCACTACACCGGTGATCCTCATGATGGAGTCAATCTGAGGGATCGTCTGAGGTCAGCTACAAGGACATCTGATGAAACAGTTGGGGTGCTCTGGACCGACACATACCAAAGCATGTTCCAGTTTCCACCAATAGCCAACGACTTTGTGCAGCTATTAAAGAGGAGCAGGAGAATATTCCACTGGCTTCAATCAACAATTTGATCATTTCCAAGGAGATGTGTTGCACTGCATGATGCAAATGGTGCTCACACAAGATACTGATCAGTACTCATCTTCTTTTTGGGGGAAACTGTGACAAACAAATGCCTCTCTTTCCCCAATCGCATGAAATCAATAGATAAGTGCTTAATGAATATATTTCTGTTGACATTTATGACCTTGAATCTTTGAAATGGACAAAGTGTAACGTTTATGTTTTTGTTCACTATGTTTACCAGAAGGGAGGTTAGATTTATTACAATGCCACGAAGAAGAGATATTGGTAAAGTGATGCATGGAGGAGAACAGGTTTCAAAGATATATTGCATTAATATGGATATTCCCTGACGATAGTAAACACAAACCCTGTGTGTGTGTTAGCTGTAACTGGCACTTGACAGATTGCCAGCTGCTTTGTACGCATTCATAACTACTGATGTATTATCTTTTCCATTCACAATTCAAAACATTAATTTACAAGTCACAGTGCTGTATAAATGAGAAACACTCCTGTCTCCTTCAGTTTGAACTTTCAGACCTGATGTCACTTTGGTTGAGAACCTGACCGCTATGTCCAGATAACTGAGCAATTTCTGCAAGTGATTATACTTGTCCAGATCCTTCTCATCCTCCTACTCACTGTAATCTCTCTCACACACACTTTGTTTCCACTTTTCCTTATTAAATTAAGGACGAACATTGAAGAAGAGCAATTTTTCAAACAACAAGATTACCAAGCTGTATTTATGTGTGTTTTCACAGCGTCCTCGTGGAAACTTACAGGGCTTTTAGAGGAAAGATAAGTGCGGTTCTTACTTTAATGTCAAGTTGATAGCTTGATACATTTCTTGGCTCTTGAAAGCTCTTGAGACAACTCCACTCCATCCACTCTGCTGGCAAAGTGTCAAAATGTTGTGACCTTGAAGCTTTGTTGTCACCTCCAAAGACCTCCACTGTTCTCCTACAAACAAAAGGGTAAGGACTGAGAGTAACTACAGGCAAAAGGACTCGATTGGGGAGAGACAACAAATCCTGAAACTTGACACTTGCTAGTTGGTACGCTTGACACAAGGCACAAAGACAAACTGGCACAGATTTGTTGACAGAGCCTATTGATTTGTAGGCTCATTGGATTAACCTCTTCATCATGGATTTAGATCCAGTGTTAAAAATAGAGGCCAATGTTATGGTGTTGCAGGTATATATAACTTATATGGACAAAACAGGTGCCTGTGGTCATTCTCCTGATTGGAATAAAGAGGGAAATAAGCAGAAAGAATGAGCCATAACCAGTCCAGTAATGTCAAGCCTCTAATGTTAATGTGTAACCAAATTGTGGAAACCATGAATATCAATAGCTGGAAACAGCTGCACCCAGTTTATACTATACCAAACATCCTGCAATCTGCTGTAATATTTCATTTCCATCTTAGTTCCATTATGTGCACAGAGAGGGAGGCTGCTCCTTCTCTAATATATTCCAATTTCCAATCAGTGTTTGTTGGGATTAGAATTTGGTTAAACTTTAGCCTCACATACCGAAGACTCTCTATGCAGAGATGGCTTTATAAATGTAAAGTTCTCCTCTCTTCAGACCACTGATGTAGATTTTAAATGTAAAGAACATCCTGATCAAAGGTCTGATTATATATTATGATTGTATAGTAGAATTAGCTTTGATTCTTAACTCATAATTATGTGCTGCTTATACACAGCAACATCTGAGACACATATAAGATATCCACTTACCCAGTTTATAGAATTGTGATCTATCTAAATACACTATATGATAATAAGTATCATTATATTTTATTATAACAGTGAATGTCACACGAATTATAATCCTTTATTATTAATAGGACGACATCATTTTAGAACATGTAGCTTTCACATTCATGTTCTCTTCATCATTCTCTTCACACACGTACACACATACACACACACACACACACACACATATATATTAATAGCATTCATAACAGCAGCATAACAAATGTGAAACTCTGATGATAGGATACTCAAAAATGTAAAGATAGTTTAGAAAAAGAAAACATCATCATGGGAAATCATTTTTTATTAACCCTCTCTTGCTCTTTCTCACTGAAATAACCACAGAAAAGAATATTTAGTGCACCTCCCCCAAACACACTCACACATACACACACACACTTTAAATTACATGATTACTTTAAAACAAAATTGCACACAGGATCAACCATCCTAACAACCAAAGAGCTTTACACAGGAGCTCTGCTCACATAATGGCAGCTCTCGTGCGTTACTTCAGTTTGGTAGACCAACATGTTCTTCTTTATGTGTAATTTGGCCGTTATGAGTGAGCATCTCATGTCAGGATGAGGTTACCAAAGTGGGGCATGCACTCGTGGTGTTTTCAAAGCACTGACTTTTGTGTTGTCTGTAAGAGTCAGGGTGTCACCACATTCAAACACAATGCAGCTGTGACAGCCACATCGCTATGGGAGTGGAGAGAGAATGCCATCATTAACAGTGATTGAGGGACACTTGAGCCAACATGTGTTCTGAGGGTTTTGGCTTATTTCAGTTTTACATTTTTCAACATCGCCCGTCTGTCTATACAGGAGTATGTGTGAGTAAGGGTTGTTTCATTTGCTTGTTTGGTAGATATATATATATATACACAATCACAATGATTTTTATTTAGGCCATAGTTTGTCAGATTGGCTGAACATTGCTTAACAAAATAAAAACCAAAGCGGTGATGCCTTATTCTTGTGGTTCTTTAAGCATATTAATGGGCTGCACAAAATGTCAGCCAGATAGCAACTCAAACATTTCCGATGCCAATCAGAACTGAAATGCTGTCAGCCTTTCATCACCGGTGTGAATGTCAAATGTAGATTACACAGATGTAATCATCATCATCCCCCCCCGACGACGCACTACCGGTATGAAAGCCCCTTTGTTTGCCAGTCACATCTGCACATCCTTGGCCTGAACGTCTCCAGGGCTCCCTCACCGCCACAGTGCCCTCCTGACACAACAAGTTCATTTCATAGGAACACCTTACATCTGCTCACCTCACATTGTCATCATCTCAAATGTTAGGCAGGATGATTCCAACGATTTCCTTCATCTTTAATTCTTTTGGAAAGGTGAAGTAGTGTTTTGCAGTTGCAGACCAGTCGGCCTGAAGTTAATGTTTTTGTGCCAGCATCTGCTTTTTTTTCAATGAACACCAACGTCAGCAATGACTACAGACTTCTGACATTTATGAAATTGTTAAATACATAGACAGTAAGTGGGTGATTCATGACTACAGGAAAGTGCAAACATGTGGCATAACAGAAATATTAAAGAAAGCTAATGGTAGTGTGTCTGTGTGTGTGTGTGTGTGTGTGTCTGTGTGTAGCTGTGTTTAGTATGTGTGTGGTGTTTGGATGTACATGTTGATGTGCAGAGCAAACATAATGGATCCAACTTTTACTGAAAGAAATTAACTGATCAGAGGGAAATAATTACATTAATATATGTACATAGGTACAGTGATTATTCTCCTATAGTGCTTCTATAGGGTAAAGGCTCAAAAGTTCAGAATTGCCGTGTTATAAGTGTTTATCTGAGGGGCAATGAGTTGGCACAATTGCATCTCTAAGAGTGAATGTTGCACATGCATGCACACAGACACACACACACAAACACACACACACACACGCACACACACACACACACACACACACACACACACACACACACACACACACACACACACACAGAAAGACAATGTGGGATATCTATGACACTACAGTATTTTATCTCTACATTTATAACAATAAATACGTGGTGGTGAACAAAATCCAAGCATTATCTGTTTTTATACAATATAACTTGAAATATGGTGTTTATGCTGTTGCTGCTCTTTGTATTTGCACTCCCTTGTTATATTATGTTTTCCTGTCAACACTGTTGTCTTTTCTCTATCTTTATGTTACTGAGAGGCTTGAACATCATAGATGTATTGTAATTATTTAACATATTTTTCCATTAATGTCAATACTTTATTATTTGTCCAAACTTTACTTCTGAAAGACCCACAGTAGAACGAATTGATGTTCTTGTACTGCAGCCTCATTTTCTTAAAGGCAAAACAATATCACACTCTGCTTTATCTCCATATGAAAGCAATAACACTGACATGTCTCCATGTGTCTGCAACAGCCAATAACCATGAGCAACAGTTCATGGGATTGAAGAAAGTCCACTGTTTTTGTACGTAGATCAAGGAAACTGACTTTTAAGGGACTCTTAAGATGAGAAATCAGTGAACAAACACTTTAGAAACGGGCTATGTCATATTTCACACACACTGTGGCTGCTGTTTCCTTTGTCAGGGGGGAAGAGCTATGATGAAAGGTTTCATAGTACTAAATGTATAATTCAGATATTACAATCTTTGGAAGTTTACAGTATCAAAACATGAATTTACTGTTGACAGCTGTGTGTATGTGTCACAATCACCAGCTGGGAAGTGCTGCACCAACTGTGCACAATAGCCTCATGGTACACATTGCACCTGAAGGCATTATGTTTGGATCACTTGTTAATCCCAGATATCCGACTCGTTCTATTTCTTTACACTAACAAATTTACTTTGGTGGATTTAGAAATGGTGTGTATGTTTGTGTTGGGTGAGTCATGTTTGCTTTATTGAAACCCTTCTCTACGGCATGTTTTGGATGCTGGTGACAGAGTAGTTGATGAACTCTTATATGGATTAACAACGCCATCTGGTGTCCTGCATCTTTTAGGAATGATCTCTTAAAAGCTGTTCAAACAATTGTGAATTAAATAGTTTATAGACTCAGAATTGTAAAACTTATCCACTGAACAATAAGCAACCTGCGTCAGAGAGCATCAGCACACATCATTACTAACTGTGTGTTTAATCTATTTACTATCAATGGTATCTATTAGTAAAATGTAGTAACAATGAGTCCTTAAAACAAGAAGACATTAAGACAGAGACAATAAAAGCAACATTACTTGATCTGTTTGCCCACATTCCATCAAATATTGTGTTATTATATACAGCATATGTATTGATAATGTATATATTTCATGTTAGATTGTGATATTTGGAATAATGCAAACAAAATTGAGTTTGAACTATGTACGAGACAGTTTGTGACATCATCCAGCAGGGGCGCCCATCTGTGGGTGGAGTCGGATGCGACACATGACGAGCTTGCCTCTCAGAAACAGGAAGTGAGAGCGCAGCGGTTTGTGCAAAGAGCTGGGCTGCTGCTGTCACAAGGTAACACACCGTTATCATATTTAGACTATTATTGATACATGTTTGTTTAGAATATGACACTGTTCCACTTTATAACGGGGCTCGATCACATCCGGTACGTGTTTCGTGTTAGCTTGCTCCAGCTAGCAGAAGCCCGCTAGCTAACATCCGATGACACTGTGATGTTGACGTTTTAGACCTCTGGGTGACTTTAAACATCCCTAACTTATTAAAGATGCTGTTAGGTTGTTATCGCGACTTCTCCTAGCTATTAACGTCACGGGAGAATTGAAGAATGAATGAGAATTGAAACCCGCTGTAAACGAGCTTTTAAACAGTCGCTTCGCTGGGTTATTCAGAGCTTTTGACTCCTAGCAGCCAAACACAATCAAGCTCGTCTCTGATTCAACTGTGCGTCCTTCAGAAGCCTGAGTCAGAGATGAGATATGGCTTAATAATGATGTTTCTGTATCTGTTATGTGTACAATAACGAGTAACTAAGTGGTGTGTTTGCCAGCCTCCACCATGACAGCCATCAAACACGCTCTGCAGAGAGACATCTTCACCCCTAACGATGAGCGTCTGCTTGGCATCGTCAATGTGTGCAAGGCAGGAAAGAAGAAGAAGAACTGCTTCCTCTGTGCCACGGGTACGTGAGTGACATCACATCTGTCCACATCTGTGAGATCTGCAGTGATTTGGTTTGACCGTTTCTGTTTGGCTCTGTTTTCTCTCAGTTACGACTGAGAGGCCGGTCCAAGTGAAAGTGGTGAAGGTGAAGAAGTCGGACAAAGGAGACTTCTACAAGAGACAGTTGGCCTGGGAGCTGAGGGATCTGACAGAAGTGGATGCCAAAGATGCATGCAAGGTCAGATGAACGCTGTCTTTTGTTTGTTTGAAGTTTCTTCTCCTTCGATCAGCACTCATTGTGTCTATTTTCCTGTGGCGATTCAGGAAAACCCCGAGTTTGACCTTCACTTTGAGAAAGTGTACCGCTGGGTCGCCAGCAGCACGGCGGAGAAGAACTCCTTCATCTCCTGCATCTGGAAGCTGAACCAGAGATACCTGAGGAAGAAGGTGGAGTTTGTGAATGTCAGTCCTCAGCTGCTGGAAGGTGAGTGCTGTCGCCACCTTGTGACTGATTGGAGTACTGCATGCTTTCTGTCATGATTTGGTCTTATTGTCTTATTTCCTTATATCAACACTTCTGAACCCTGTGTGCACTGATTCAGTTTGAGTCTTTGCTGGTCTCCGGTTATCTAAATAACCATTGCCGTTTTTCTGTCTGTTATTCCTTATTAATAGCATGTTTAGAGTTGAAATATTCAGCCTCTTCTCTGTATCCTGCTTTGTGGTTTGGCTTCCTGTGTTAAATTCTTCTTTATTCTCTCTCTTAAACTTTCTCTGGCCAGAACTTCCTAAAGCGGAAGGTTGGTAGGACTTCACTTCCCCCCTCACTCCTCTCCATTGTGCTCTCATTACTTCAAACCTCCATCCTCATTACAGACTCTCCCTCCCTGGACGCTGTCACTGTTAGAATAGGGACGGGCATGATCTGAATCATCATCACATGTTTACCTCTGGGTCTGATCCATTTCACATTCAATTGTTGACTCTAATTCCACACATTGTTCCTAATTGATCCATTCTGAAGAACCTTCAAGTTACAGTAGTTCAGTCATCTCAGTTGTTTCTTAAATGGTTTCATAGTTGTCTAGTCGTCATTGAAGAGGCAGCCTTTTCCACGTTCATGTCACATTCCCATCGCTCCTGATGGTTGTTCACATCCCAACCCTCTTAAATGTTATAATATAACTACAGTTTAGACTTTATTCAATCATTTTTCTATCAAATCTGTCACGTTAGATCAGTTGAAATCCTTGAACATGCCTTTCCCTATTTCTGAATGTGCAGTATGTGCTTTGTTGTCCTGATGAGAGGTGATGTGTTTCTCACGTCTTGCGCTTTTGTTTCCACTTGTCTTTACTGAATTAGAGTCTGTGCCCAGCGGTGAGAGCCAGAGCGTTGCCGGCGGCGATGAGGACGCACTGGATGACTATCAGGAGCTGAGCACACGTGAAGAGCAAGACATCGAGAGCATGATGGAGATGTGCGAGTACGCCATCTCCAATGCTGAGGGCTTCGCTGAGCAGCTCTCCAGGGAGCTGCAGGTCCTAGATGTTGTGAGTGAAGCCGCTGCTACTGAACTCTGAGCTGCTAACACGTCAAGTATTCATTCATCCAGAGTAAACAAACTTGAATGCCATTTACTTCAGTTGTGGTAAGGTTGGTTGACATGTACTCTTCACTCTTCATCTTCACTCACTAACAGGCTAACATCCAGTCCATCATGGCGTCAGAGAAGCAGGTGAACATCCTGATGCAGCTGCTGGATGAAGCTCTGTCTGAGGTGGACACCATCGAGGGCAAACTGAGCGGCTATGAGGAGATGCTCCAGAGCGTCAAGGACCAGATGGACCAGATCTCACAGAGCAACCGCCTCATCCAGATCAGCAACACCAACAATGGCAAACTGCTGGACGAGATCCAGTTCCTGGTGGTGAGGAGCACAAAGGAACCGTCTCTGTTTTCATGAAATCAAGATCCATCTGAAATTCTGTTGGGTTTATATATATGTGTGTGTGTGTGTGTGTGTGTGTGTGTGTGTGTGTGTGTGTGTGTGTGTGTGTGTGTGTGTGTGTGTGTGTGTGTGTGTGTGTGTGTGTGTGTGTGTGTCTGTGTCTGTGTGTCTGTGTGTGTGTGTTTCCTCATCTAGAACTACATGGATCTGTCAAAGGGACACATCAGAGCCCTGCAGGATGGAGATCTGTCCTCCCCTAAAGGCATTGAGGCCTGCATCAATGCGTCTGAAGCTCTCCTGCAGTGCATGAACGTGGCCCTGCGACCAGGTTGGTTTCCACAGAAAGTGCTTCTGATCAGTAATAGCTACAAAGTGCGGTTCCAAGAGCAGCTGGTGATGAATTGTGTTGAAAGTCTTTGTCATGTTGCCTTTATAGGTCACGATAAGCTGACGGCTGTGAAGCAGCAGCTGCTCCTCTTCAGTGAGCTCAGAGACACGTTCGCTCGCCGCCTCACTAACCACCTGAACAATGTGTTTGTTTATCAGGTAACACAGAGTTCATACTTACAGGAGAGTCGGGTCACTAATGTCTGGGTCATACTTGGTTCTATAATGTAAAGGAACAAGCTCAGATGTAAATAAGCATTGATCCCTAGGGTGATATACTGTATGTACAAGAAAGTCTTTATAAATCATCAGTGACCCCCTGCACATCTACAGGCACACTGGGCCCGGATTTTAGAAAAGTATGTAGGCCAAAATACAAATTTTATGCCTGAGGAAATCTAAAATGATATAATCTAGGTCACTTGGCTTCATGTGAAGTTATGCCAGATGCATCTAATTCTTTTATACATGATGTTTGAAAGATCTGTTCCCTTAATATCTCAGTCTGATGATCATGAACTCCTTGACCAAACCGTAACATGGAGTTGTAAAGTCTGGCCTCACCATACAGGACCTTTCCCTCCTCAGTCCACAGCTGTCTGAAGGCCTGTTGGCTTTCCTGTTGTTTTCCAAACACTCTCTTCCGCTCTTTCTCCTCACCGACTTCCTGGTTAGCTCCGATCATCTTCCTGTGCTTACCTGTGTCACCTTCTTCCTGTTGTGTCATGGCACTCTGCTCTCTGTCTCTGTGTCAGTTCAACCACTTCAGTCACTTCAAAATGACCATCCCTCAGTACTATAGGTCTTCCTGTCTGTCTCTTCCAGTGAGTACCCTCACAGCAACCCCCCACTTGCCCCCTCTCAGCTGTTTGACCTCTCACCCTTCACGCCAACATCATTACATAAGGCATCCCCTGACCCCCCCGCCCCCTGTGCATTATTAATTGCATGGGATATGTGTCTAACTCCTGTACACACCTCTCTCTCTCTCTCATCTGACCTCAAAGACAAACAGGTACTGACCATCTCTCTCCTCCCTCACTACCTTTGCCATCTGGCTCAATGCTTTCTGGACTCGGGTGCTAACACAGCTTTCTCCTTCTGCTAAAGGTTTCATATCATACAATCCTGTGCCTGTCTGCTCTGCGTGCATGCCTCACTGCACAACCAGTAGAGAGACTGAACCAGATAACAAGGAAGTCAATCAGTCTGACAGAGCTCTAGTGTTTTTCTCTAAGCTTGTAAATGAGCTCAGCTATAGGAGTTTTGGAATTTAGGGTTATGAATGTCCATAAATGACAAAACCTGTTTATGTGCTGTGTGTATGTGCGTAAACATGAAGCTGGAATGGTCTTGGTGTCTTGATGCAGTGTTAGGTTGGTCTGTAGTGTGTGTGTGATGTACTGCAGGCTGAGTAATGATGATCTGTCCTCACTCTGTCGCCAGGGCCACGATCAGAGCTCTACCCTGTCCCAGCACACGGCCGAGCTGACTCTGCCCAAACACAACCCTCTGCACAGGGACCTGCTGCGCTACGCCAAGCTCATGGAGTGGCTGAAGAACACACACAGGGAGAAATACGAGGGCCTGTCAAGGGTCAGTACCTTCATCAGACACACACTCTCAATTCAGAGATGTCAGATCACCGCCCTGAACAAATGATCGTGTCTCTTTTTCAGACGTATGTTGATTGTATGAGCCGGCTGTACGAACGGGAAATCAAAGATTTCTTTGAGGTTGCCAAGACAAAGATGACGGGTGCAGCCAAGGAGGCAAAGGGCAAGTTTGGTAAGAATCACAGGGCCAAAGCACATCTGTGGAATATGTTCACACTAACCAGCTAAGCACTTAATGTCTTGTGTACTGCTGATTTAGATCAGATGTTCTTTCATAGTTAAAGCAGACGTGAATTTCTTTAGATTTGACATTATTTGTACACAAATCAGGCCTAGCAGAGCTGATCCTTCCTGCATGACACTGTACAGCGGCCTCAGACACCTTTTCTTACTGATAGCGGCTGTGGAAAGTGTGAAACTCTGACTTCTCCATGGGAAGAGTTCCTACAGGCTCAGGTCTTTATTCATGAATATGTACAATCTGCATAAGACTTTCTGTTGAGCTTCGATTTTGGCAAAATGATAGAACTCTGCTTTCTGTGTTTAGCTCTTCTGAAAACAAAAAGACTTTGTTTTCCGAGGGTTCTGATAAGCTACTAAGCATACCTCAGCCTTTGCCGTGCACGTCAGCATATATGTAACATTGTACATCTAACATCTCCCCCTGCCATGCTGCATGTTTGAGCCTAACATGTCTCTGTCTTTGATGCCTGCCTTTCTAACTGGCTGCCAGCCACGCTTCCGCGGAAAGAGAGTGCGCTCAAACAGGAAACTGAAAGTAAGTATGACTCTTGGGTAGAGCACTCGCCCTATCCTTTACCCACTCTGCATCTTACTCGTTCCATTAAACTGCAAACTGCCCTCCCTAAACCCCACTGGCTCTGTAGCTCTGCATACCTGTGCCCCGCCAAGCACCTTTAGGCACATATTCTATGATGATTGGACACGGGTGCCATATTAGACATGAACACCTGTGTGTGAGGTCAGACAGGCGTGACTTCACTTGAGTGACACTGCATTTGTTGTGCTGTAGTCGGCCTGCATGGCAGCTCTGGGAAGTTAACAGGCTCCACGTCGAGCCTGAACAAGTTGACAGTTCAGGGATCCAACAGCCGCCGCTCCCAGTCTTCATCTCTGCTGGACATGGGTAACATGTCGGCCTCGGACCTCGATGTGGCAGACAGGACCAAGTTTGATAAGGTGACCCGGATCAGAACATCCTCTCAATCCCAATTATCACAGACGCCAGTGTATTCTTGGGATCTGTAATGGGATCTATAAATAGTGGGCGTTTCTCTCTGCAGATCTTTGAGCAGGTCCTGAGTGAGCTGGAGCCTCTCTGTCTGGCAGAACAAGACTTCATCAGCAAGTTCTTCAAGCTACAGCAACACCCCACAGTTTTGCCCCCCCTTGCCCAGGTAACACTGTGAAACACCTGTGAGGTTCTGCTACAAACCGCCGTGGCACTGATCTAATCTGGCTCCCAAATTTTGACATAAACATTGACATTGTTTCCTCTTCAGCCAGAAACAGAGGAGGATGGAAACATGCCAACCAGACTGCCCCCTCAGTCAGAACACAGACAGTCCTTCTCATCAGAGTGAGTGTCTGCAGATCCTCAGGAGAAGGTTCATTAAATACTCTTACATCACTCCCCTCATTCCCTCTGCCGCCTCTCTGTCACTCCAGGAAAGACTTGGTGCGGCTGATGATGAACAAAATCTTCCAGAGTATCGAGACGGAGCTCAACAGTCTGATCGCTTTAGGAGACAAGATCGACAGCTTCAACTCCCTCTACATGCTGGTGAAGATGAGTCACCACGTGTGGACGGCAGAGAACGTGGACCCGGCCTCTTATCTCAGCACCACTCTGGGGAATGTGCTGGTCACCGTCAAGAGGAACTTCGACAAGTGCATGGTGGGTAAAGTCCACTGTTTGTGTTTGTCGTGTCGGAAGAGGTTGTCTGTCATCTGCAGGTCTGAAGATCTCAGCAATCTGTCCTCAGATCCCTCACCAAGTACTTTGGAGGAATCTGGACCTTCACTCTCCCTGTGTTTGTGTTTAATTTGCTCGTCCCCCCCATATCAAGGAGCTTGTGATCCTTTCCAGCCTTGTCAGTCCTCATATTCACCTTCAGTTTGTGTTCCTGTATGATGTCATTTGTGACATCATTCAAGATGTCCACATGAGGATGCAACTGTGACATCATTCTAAAGACATCATCCTCGATGTCACTATGGGGGGATGTGTGTATGTGTGTCATGTTCATGTTCACGTTTCCCATGACTATAATTTGGTAAAGCAAATAAAAAGTGAAACTGCTAATACACAAACACACGCACACACACACACACACACACACACACACACACACACACACACACACACACAGACTCTTCAATTATAGTCAGAAGAAAAGAAAGATAAGATTTCACAATGACTTTATTGAACTCCCCCTCTTGTTTCCTCACAGTTGGGTCAGATCAGACAGATGGAGGAAGTGAAAATTTCAAAGAAAAGCAAAGTGGGCATCCTGTCTTTCGTCACCGGGTTTGCGGAGTTTGCTGAGCTTGCTGAAACCATCTTTCGCAACGCCGAGCGTCGAGGAGATCTGGATAAAGCTTACGTCAAACTTATCACAGCTGTGTTTGTGAATGGTGAGAACAAAGACCCTGCAGGTGAAGGTTATGTGTTCAATCAATGCCTGCAGAAAATAATTATGATTTCTTTGTTTCCAGTGGAGAAGGTAGCCAATGAGAGCCAGAAAACACCCCGGGATGTTGTGATGATGGAGAACTTCCACCACATCTTCTCCACTCTGTCCGGTCTGAAGATCTCCTGCCTGGATGCAGAGCGGCGAGAGGCCAAACACAAATACACCGACCATCTGCAGTCTTATGTCATTAACTCTCTGGGCCAGCCTCTGGAGAAACTCAACGTAAGCAGAAACATCACAGACATGAGTCTGGATAATGAGAAAGCTGTGTTGTTTCTGTTACATCATTTCATCATTACGTCCAGCTGACCAGCGTCTCTGTCACCTGCAGAATTTCTTTGAAGGCGTTGAGGCTCGTGTAGCTCAGGGTGTTCGTGAGGAGGAGGTGAGCTACCAGCTGGCCTTCAACAAACAAGAATTACGCAAAGTTATCAAAGAATACCCGGGCAAGGAGGTGAAGAAGGGCCTGGACAACCTCTACAAGAAAGTGGACAAACATCTGTGTGAGGAGGAAAGCCTGCTGCAGGTGAGAGAGACGGGGAGTTTGTAGTTTTCCTTTTTATTCTGGACAACAGCTGCTGTGTAATAATGATTGCTCTTCTAATTCACCCGTCAGGTGGTGTGGCACTCCATGCAAGACGAGTTCATCCGTCAGTACAAGCACTTTGAAGGTTTGATTGGGAGATGCTACCCTGGATCTGGAATCACTATGGAGTTCACTATTGGAGACATGTTGGAGTATTTCTCCAGCATCGCCCAGTCGCATTAGATTGACAAGACACTAAATACTCACAAAACGACTCTGTGTGTGTGTATATGTTTGTTTGTGTGTGTGTGTGTGTGTGTGCGTGTTTGTGTGCGCATGTGTGCGTGCATGTGTTTTAATGCCAAACATTGTGCAGATGACTGAGGCGCTTGTTTCTTTGCTCCAGATTTGCTCAATCATTCTTCTTCTCTTCTCTTCATGTAAACTGTAGATAATAAATTCAGCTTCACTCCTGTGTTATTCTTCACATCTGTTTTTGTGCTCATTGATCCATTGATCCATTCAGCACATTTGTCTATTTGTTTGAAGTCGTCGCGTAGCAACAAGGTTGACTCCGCCCCTCATTCGGCCCACTCGGGTTCACAAATCAAGCTCTCCCTGCTCGCCGCGGTGTCTCTATGGTAACTCGGTCTATGGCCTGAGCTCGACGGCGCTCTTTTCAAACTCTTTACCGCGGAAAATTTACAGGGCTGTGGATGATTGAACTCTTCTGGAGGATCTTACGGGGCCATATTGGATTCATAGCAGATGACGAACAAAGTGTAAACATGGAGTGTATCCGAGGAGCAACGTGTCACTGATGAAGTTTGTTTATGTCCAGATTAGCACTTTCCTCCCGAGCAAGGTAAGACAAACACACCCGATTAACTGTCTAAATGACTTTATTAAGGTTATTCTTCACTATATTATCTTATAATATCAGACCATATCGATTAAAGCGCTAATGCTGCTCATCGCGGCTTATCAGCTAGCTAGTAAGCTACTTAACCCCTCGGGTTAGCGAAAGTAGACTCGCTGTATCTGCTAACTAGCGAACACAACAACCTGCTAATAAGGTCACTGTGCCGTCAGTATAACATTACGAACCTAAACCAGCCGTGTCTTAGTTTGGTTACTAAGCTGGGACGCTTTATGTGTCAGTTGTAGTTGGTGCTAAAATCGCAGCCATGACCACACACGCAGAGAGGAAATTCGTCAATTTGAGGAAACGCCTGGATCAGCTGGGATACCGACAACCACTGGGGATCGAGACGCTGCCGCTGGTGGAGAAACTGTTCAGGTGAAACTCTCACACATGTTTATGTCTCAATAATGTCCAGAGCTCCAGAGTAAGTAGTCATTGTTTTGAATGTTCCTCTCTCTGGTCCGCAGTGATCTGGTTCACACGACCGAGAGCCTGAGGAATGCCAAACTGTCAGCGGGGAAGACGGAGAAGGAGAGCCGGAACCAGGATGCTCTGCTGGAGCCGTACAAGGGAGAGAACGGTCGGCTGGTCCGGGAGAACAATGATCTCCATCTGCAGGTGCTGAAGCTGAAGGAGGACAAGGACCGGGTCAGCAAAGGTAAACAGGCTGTGACCTCATCGTATGGGACCCCTATACACAGAATACTAGAATCTAAACTCCCGTCTCTTCTGTCGTGTTTCAGAACTCAAAGTCCAGCTTCGTAAACTGGACCATGAGGCGTCGGATCTGAAGTTCTTAAATAATCAGTATGTGCATAAAGTCCGCTGCCTGGAGAAAGACAGCAAGGCCAAGGCTGAGCGCATCCAGCAGCTGCAGGAGAAGAACATGCAGGCTGTGGTGCAAACACCAGGTGAGGACAGGAGGCTCACAGGAGCTCAGTCAACCACAGGGGATGCTACTTTGTTGCTATGGTTTCTAGTACACAACTACAAGAGAAGGATGCACCTGAGGAGTTCTTCAATCAAAAACAAAACTTCTGAAGCTTGACTAAACGGATCCTTGTTTCCTCTCACAGGCGGGAAGAAGCGCAGCATTCCTTTCAGACGCCAGAGGATGCAGATCGATGAGCTCGTCCCCACCTCGTCTTCCTCCTCTTATCCGGTGTCGCAGCCTGATGATCCGTACATCGCCGACCTGCTGCAGTTAGCTGATGGAAGGTTTGATCTTCCTGTGTGGCCGCTGCGCTGCAGTATTAAGAGACATGGAAGTTAATGAATGTTTAGGTTGACTCACTGACCTCTTGCTTTCTAGGATTCATGAGCTACAGGACGACATCATAAAACTCAAACTAGACCTGGAAAACTCTCAGGGCTGCATTCAACACTTAACTACCCAGGTGAGGAATCTACTGTGTGTCCACCTGAAGGCTCAAGGACTGGGGTGTGTTGTGTTGTGTTGTGTTGTGTTGTGTTGTCTCATCAGGAGTTTCTTTATAAACTGAATGTCTGCAGGTGGAAGAGAGGAACAAAGAGATCGAGCGTCTCAATCATTCACTTCAGGGAGGACGGCCTTATGATGTCATCTCTTTGGAGGCTCAGAACGTCAGCAACGAGAAGCTGATTTCCCATCTTAACCTTCAGGCATGTGAACGGCACTCAAGCTGGATATTAACCAGGAAAGCAAGTGAACCTGTCTGCTGTTAAGTTTGCTTTGCGTTCCTCTACAGATTGAATATCTGCAAGAATCCAACCGGACTCTGCAGCAGACGCTAGAGGGACTGCAGCAGAAGAAGCAGGACGCCTCCAGCGAGGTGGCCAACCTGTCACTGAAGAACCAGGAGCTGTGTGAGGAGCTCACACACATAGACCACCTCGCCAAGAAACTGGAGATGGACAAGGAGCGAGTGTTGGAGACGGCTGACGTGGAGCTGCAGGAAGCCAAAGTGAGATTTATAGAAAGCAGGGGAGCAAAAATGAACCTAAAGGAGACAAACGACTAACCTGAGATCTGTTCACTCACCAGGAGGAGATTCAGAGGCAGCAGAAGATCATTCAGGACCTGGAGGACCTTATTACAAACACAAGAAGGGTGTGTATAGATCTTGTACTTGTTGGTACTTGTGTTTCTTTGTGTAGCTAGAATGTAATGCTTTTGTACTCCAGGAGCAGTCTGAGGGCGATTATGGGAAGGATCGGCTGCAGGACGAGCTGGCTGAGCTCAAAGAACAGAACGTGAAGATGGAGGAGCTGGTGAACTTCCTGGAGGATGAGAAAATCATCCTGCAGGCTAAAGTCCAGGAAGCTCTGGTGGCTGGTGAGCAGCGTTGTGATGTTGTGCAGTATCACAGTGATCATGTGTGAGAGGGGCCTCGGTCTGAACGGATCCCTGTTCCCTAGACAAAGAGCTGGTGCTGGAGTTGGAGGCCATGCGGACGCAACATGGCGTCTGTAGGAAGGAGCGCTCTCCGTCCCGCCTGGATGTGTTTGTGAAGAGTTTGGAGGAGGAGCGGGATTTCTACCGGCAGGAGGTGGAGCTATATAAAAAGGCCAGAGGGCCCGGCGTCCCGGACCTGAGCCCCACTCGGAGTCCGGGCCGAGGCAGGAGCCCCAGGTCCACAGTGAGCCGGGTAAGAGAGAGCAGGAGACTGGGTGACTGTTCTTCTGTATTCAAGTGAATCAAACGGAGCTGACTGGGATCTCGACCTCAAATTTTCAGGTTGGCGCCGCGGAGAAAGAGCTGTCTCGTGTCGTGAAGGAAAGAGATGCGTTGCAGGCGGCTCTGCTGGACTTTGAGAAGCACATGGAGGACATCCAGAACAACGTGAGGCTCCTCAGCGCTGAGAGAGATCAGTTCAGAGCTCAGTACAAGCAGGTGAGTTCCAACGCACGCTGTCGGACACTTGGAACGACTTTCCCTGCATGTTTAAACCCCGCTACTGGTTTGCTCCTCCAGGCGCAGGAGGACCTGAGCTCGGCTCGTCAAACTGATGTGGCAGCGGACGTGTTGAGGTTGAAGGAGGAGGTGAGGCGAGCAGATGTCACACTGCAGCAGATGAGCTGTGAGCGCGACACACTGATGGATCGTCTGAAGGTAACACACTGATCTGTTACTGTGAGCTCTGCTGCTGCAAACTCACACATTGGTGTTGAACTGTTTAATTCAGTGTGAACCCTTTGACCCATGTTCAGGTTGTCCAGACTTCAGCTCTCACAGACGAAGACGAGGGGGAGAGGAGGTCGCTCCACCTGGAGAAAACCATTAAGAGTGTAAGAGCCTTAATAAAACACATTTACTATCCAACTGCATTGTTCTGTTTAATGTACCGTTGTGTGTTTTGCTGCGTAGTTGGAGCGAGAGCGGCTGGAGCTGCGGTCTCAGGTGTGTCTGCTGAAGGAGGGCAAGGACGCGGTGGAGGAGGAGCTGAGGGCTCGGTGTGCCGCCGTGGACCAGAACGCAGACGAGGCGGCGCAGCAGAGGGCGGAGTCAGGAGCTCTGAGGTCTGCTGCTCTCTGATATCAGTGTGTGTCTTTGTTACACCGCTATTTCACTCACACACATTTAACCACTGCACTTTGTCAACGACGGGCACACACTCTCCATAACATAAGTCCTTAGTTAATTGTTCCTCATGTCCTTTCCTTTGTATCTTTGCTCCGATACAAAGTTGTTGAGCACTGAAGTCTTATTTATTTTCTTGTTTGACCTTCAACCAAACCCAAATCAGCTCCAAAGTGAGCGTCCGTCATGCTGCAGCAGTGTGAGGTCATTGTGTGTGTTGCTAGGTTGCCACAGGGCTCATTGATGTCCCTGTGTGTGTGTGTGTGTGTGTGTGTGTGTGTGTGTGTGTGTGTGTGTGTGTGTGTGTGTGTGTGTGTGTGTGTGTGTGTGTGTGTGTGTGTGTGTGTGTGTGTGTGTGTGTGTGTGTGTGTGTGTGTGTGTGTGTGTGTGTGTGTGTGTGTCTCTCTACAGGCTGCTGCAGTCCCAGATGGAGCAGTCGCTGTCTGATACCCAGAACAGGCTGTCTGTGAAGATGAACGAGCTCTACGCCGCTCACCAGCAGATAGAGCAACTGGAGGAGAGAATGGGTAACTGAAGGGTTAAGGGTGCTCAGGGTGCTCAGGGTGTTCTGTGCTTTACGGTTTGCTTGATTGTCTTTTGATTTGTTACCAGGGGAACTGAGCCGACACGGCGCCAAGCACAAAGAGGAAGTGACTGTCCTCCAGAGGTCCATCTCTGCTCTGGACAGAGAGAAGGACGCTCTGCAGGACGACGTGGATCTGAAGACGGAGAAGCTGGTGGTGCTGCAGGGGGAACTCTCTGTCAAGGTACAAGACACACACAGGGTCAGGGGTCAGAGGTCATCAGTTCTTGTTGTGATCATCTCAGCAATCTGAACTTAACCTCAAACAAGCTGAGCTGATTGATTACATGTTTGGCCTTTACACAGGAGAAGAGCATTGAGGACCTGAGGCTCACAGTCACAGACATGGAGAAGTCTCTAGCGTAAGTGTTTACTGGGGAGGTTCTGTTTGACTTCTTACACAATAAGTCCTCAGTCACGCGGACACTGACCTGTGTTCCTTGCAGTCAGCTCCAGGGGGCGTTAGGCAGCCGTGAGAGGGAGATGGGCAGCCTGAGGAGGCAGCTGGACGCAGCTCAGGAGGAGCTGGCAGCACTCAGCAGAGGCAGAGAGATCACACTGAGGGACAACAGGAGGCTCCAAGAGGACCTGAGCACCATGACCAGAGAGAACCAAGTACATGACATCACCTCTGAAACAGATCAGACCCTGTGGCTGTGTGTTGTTGCTTCTATAGTTTATAGATAAGATGTGATGTAACTCTTGTGTGTGTGCAGGCCGTCCATGTGGAGATGGAGGAGGCGCTGCATGAGAAGGACGACCTCAAGCTCAGGGTTCACTCTTACATCTCTGAAGTTGCCAGAATAGAGAAACTGATGGCTGCAAAGGCAAGAGGAAACTGTGTGTGTGTGTATCTGCGTGTATCTGTGTGTGCAGATCTGTTCTCCATGTGTGTGTAGAGGAAGTGCTGCTTATCTGAAAGTCTGATTTCTCACGCGTGCAGTGTCAGCTGCAGTCTGTGTCAGTGAGTGGGAGTGCACCCACAGCTGAGCGCTTGTGTTTGACCCAACAGGAGCAGGAGAACAGGGACCTGCTGGAGCGCTTCAGGACGGCTCACACTGAGATGGAGGACCAGGAGCACAAGCTGCAGCAGGTGGAAGGCCTCAATACCTCCATCCGCCTGGAGCTGCTCTCTTCTGACACCGAACGCAGGCACCTCAGGAATACTGTGGGCCAGCAGGACAGGGAGATCACACAGGTGAGACAGGAGGGAGATCACACAGGTGAGACAGGAGGGAGACACACGAGTGAGACAGGAGGGAGATCACACAGGTGAGACAGGAGGGAGATCACACAGGTGAGACAGGGGGGAGACACACGAGTGAGACAGGAGGGAGACACACCAG
>NW_027466870.1:7407500-7415000 GCF_046128005.1 Genypterus blacodes | reverse complement strand
CAAGGTAACAAATTTACCAAACTGTTATTGTTAAAACAAATTTCCGGCTCTAACACTGAGGTTTAGACTCTGAGGTTTGTGAAGTTGTTCTAAAGTTGTGGTTCTGCTGTCACACTGAGATGAGGCAGGGTTGAACCATGAGAGCCCTTTGGTCCCAGCAGACAATGGAACATTTTTGGTTCTGGATCCCTGTGGTTTTCTGCCATCTGTTCTTTAAATATTGTGTTTTTAATAATGTTTAACTTATTAAATTATTTACCAAAGCAATCGTGCAGTGATGTAACTCTGACATTACTCTGCTGAGCGTCCAGGACTACCAGAATAGATGAGGAAGAGAGAGGAAGAGAGGAAGTGATATGTGACCAAAACATGAACCCCTTACATTCTCCAACGTTCACATGAAGAAATGTTAATACTGTAACTAAAGACACGTCGGTCTGACACGTCGGTCTGACACGCCGGTCACTGTAACGTGATGACATCATCTTGAAATAACCGATTTGATCTACGGCTGATTTAAAGTCTTAGTGGTTCTGAGATCAGACTCCGTCTCTTAATACTCCCTCGCTGTAACAAAGTATAACTGCTATCCAAACACTACTTGTTCTTGTTCCTTAATAAAAAATAGTACAAAGAAATCTCTACAAAAATAATCTTAAAGCTATAAAAGTGTGTGTGTGTGTGCGGCCTTAATGCCTGCAGTACTCAGTGGTTGTGTTGGGGAGAGGATAGGTGAAGAGAGAGAAGTCTAGGATGTACTTAGGCAGCAGTTCTCTCAGCAGCTTCTGAGGTAGACTGCACAGGTAGTAGTGTAGCGTCTCCGCGGTGACCGGCTTGTACCAGGTCTGCCTCTCTGGGAAGTGGATGTAGGGAGGCACGCCAACGCGCTGCAGCACGACTTCTGCGTCGCTCTCCAGACGCTCGTAGGAGCCGATGAAGTCGTAGGACACGGCGCAGGGTTGGCACAGGTTGTAGACAGGCATCCAGTGTTCGTTCATGCGCTCCGCATCTTCATCCAGCAGGTAGTGAACAAACTCGGCAAAGGTCACGTCATCCCCGGTGACCAACGCGTCCTTGGCCCGGCCCTTCCTGTACCGCTTGATGATCTCCACGCCGTACTTCTTCTTGTAGGACTCGATCTCTCCAAACTTGTTCCTGTAGGCCGACAGCAGACGCTCCATGGGCTCCCGCACAAACATGAACTTGAAGTAGTGCTTCAGGCGGTAGCGGATCTCCTCCGGCTTCAGGGAGGAGAGGAACATCAGGTCGCTGCGGTGGTCCATCTTGATGTTGACGTCCACGTTCTCCAGCGCTCCGTTCAGGACTTTGAGGACCCTCTTCCAGTTGGAGCAGGCCACTTTGGGGACGTAGCAGTAGAGGAAGCGGTACTGGTCGTTGACCAGGATGTGCTGCAGCAGGGTCTTCCTCTGCAGCGGGCTGAGGGACCAGACGCTGTGGGGCATGTTCTTCTGACCACACACCGTTCTGATGGTCCGGTTCCGGATCTCGTTGACGATCTAGAGAGAGAGAGGGAGAGTAACACAGAAGGTGAATGAACTTATGGAAGTATTCAGAGCTGCAGCCAGGAGGTTCTGTTGCTTGAATCGGCCTGACCTCGATAGTAAACTGTCATACTTTACACTTTAACTAGCAGCTCTGTACAAACCACAGACCGCCTCAAATCCTTTAATTGTACACTTGGTGGCTCAGTGAATGTTGCGAAATCCCTCCAGCTCTCCTGGTTCCCTCTTTACCTGAGACTCCATGTCCACCGTGGCGGGTCTCTTCCTCTCCGCCTGGATGGAGTCTGAGCGTCGGCCGCTTCCCCGCGGTGGAGGCGTCTCCATACTGTTCAGCATTCCTTTCTCAATCATGAGCAGCAGGCCTCCGGACGCTACGATCACCAGGAACGTGAGGACGGACGGCAGCACGGCGGAGCTGCGACGCGCGGAGACCGACTTCACCGTCGCTCTAAAGTTCATAACCGGCCCGGTGCGCGGCCCCGCGGCCCGTTTCCCGCCGCTGTCCTGTCTGCGCGGAAGCATTCTCGCTCCCGGGCGGAGTTGTGAGGAGTTTCTTTGGTCTGTTAAAGTTTGAACAACCGCTACGTAAAGAAACGCCGTACTTACCACGTACCCATAGTCAACATCTAAAGTTTATGAAGCGTGCGACAATATAATGCATGATTTCCTGTATGTATTTCAAAATAAAGCGTTCACGATTACTTTTCAAGGGGTTCATTTTCAAACAAAAGACAAAGGTGAAGAAAAATGCTGCATATAGGACAGAAACGATGAACGTTAACTTAGGATAGTACCATATTCAACTTTCTAATCTGGGTGTCTCCCGTAAACCGAAATGATTCGTGTCAAATAGTACTTGAGTTTTTAATAGGGGGATATCCGATCATTATCTCCAAAATAAAAGCATCTCAACGGCGATAATAACTTATTTATATGCATTGTATTATATGCGTCAACACAGGGGAAAATTAAAAACTCCTAATATGCCGTCATTAAACACAAACTTGATGTACTTTCAGTGGGAGTTATCACTTTCAGATACCTTGTAGCAAGTTAAAATACTTAATACTAACTGTAACATATAAGACTACTAGACAACTACTAATACTATATCAATAGATCTAGTTTGTTTATACCTCAGTCTGTTCTATAGGTGTACTTACTCTCAGACCGACAGATGGAGCAAACAGATTTAAAGGTGGAGGCTTGTAGTGGGAGCTCAGGGGCCTCAGCTGTGACTGTAGGCGGTGGGAATGGTTGATCTGGCTCAGGGGTCAGGGAGGAGGACCCCCCTTAGAATCTAGCTTTGGGCCCTGAATGAATATGCTAATTAATCCAAAGCAATGCTATTTAAGGTCAGTCATAAAATAGCTGGAACATGTATATATGTTAAATGTTTACTGTTTAAGGAACTGTAACTGTGTTTAGTGATTAGAAATGTTTGAAAACGTCAATCATCTCATCATTTCTATACACTATGAACTCATACAGTGTTGATATTGTGCAGTAATGTGGATCTAAAGCGTCCCAGGGGTTAAACACGTTTCCTAGGTCCTGAGGCTGGAATGCTGGCGTTGAGAGATTAAAGCTTAAACATCATAAACAGGACGAAGTTTAAACCTTGGTGACCGTGAGGATTATAATCTATAATCTATAATATTATATAATCTATACCAGGGGACATTTAACAACAGTATGGACTGTGAAATCATTTTATTTGCATGTTATAACAGAATCTAGATCTTTAAAACGCAGGTTAATAAATCTCTGTCATGTATTTGGATGAGATCAGCGCCGGTAAATGCCGGTGGGAGTTCTTCCCGTAGATCCCCTCCTCCTCCTCCTCCCGTGGTTCTGGTCGGATCAGCTGCTTGTCGGTCTCACGTCTCGGTAACGTGCTCGCATCGTGACCGGGGGCGCGTGTGTTTGCGGTACCGCGTGTGTCCGCTCGGCTCTCTCTCTCTCTTTCTCTCCCTCTCTCTCTCTCTCTCTCGTCGCGGCCACACCCTCCGTATCCATCTCACACGCGTGCAGCTGCGCGGGAGTGTGTGTCGGCGAGTGTGTGCGTGCGTGTGTGTGCGTCTCCCCCCGTCGGGCACCCGCAGCATCAGCAACACAAAAGAGTCAAAGGAGCGCCGAGAGCTGCCTGCCTCAGCACGGATCGACCGGAGGAATATCGCGTCAAACAAGGTGTGTTCCTCCTCCATTCCTCCTCCATCACGCAGCTCGTAGTGATCAGGCTTTGACATTTTCACCAATCTAATGACCTTGTCACCGAATCACACCTATCATTTTTCATTGACCTGCACAGATCTAACGCTCCATCCTCGCAGATGTGTGTGTGTGAATGTGTGCGCGCGCGTGTGTGTGTGTGTGTGTGTGTGCTCTTAATGGGCAGGGACTCCGAATTTGATCTGACTGGAAATGCGCAAACGCCGATGTCACCAGGCCGGCGTGTGATTATCGGTTATTATTTGATAAACATTTCCCGATTAGCCGCCGTCTGCGATTTGCGTTTGTAATCTGTGAGAATATGAGAGGAAGCCACGGGCCAGATTCTTTGTTCTCTCTCTCTACGCCTTTTGGCTGCAATTAATAGAGTAATCCCTCTGCAGCACACATCCTTAATCTGCCACAAACACTCACACACACTGCTTCATGGCTGCATGTATCTAGTATTATTATTATTATTATTATTATTTTTGTACCTCAGCAGTGATTGACTGTACAGGCTGTGAGATATCTTGCATCATATCTAAATGTCTGGCTGTGGTTCTGTTGGCCCAGCAGGCTGAGGCCAGATGGTCCAGGCCTACATGTGCAGGGAGAAATGGAATGATGGCTTACAGATATATATGATATTACCACGAGTCATTGAATTGTGTTCTATTGGCTCTAAATCAGTGCTGCATTACTGTCATCGGCTGTGGGCTTTGGTGCTGAGACACAGAGGCAGGGAGGGAAGAATGGCATCCAGCCAGGAGAGAATTGGCCGGGATGTGATCCTGCTGGTGCTGGATGAGTAAACTGCTCCGTTTGTTGATGGAGTGTTTCACGCACAGAGCAGCGTCTCACCTATAGGCCGGGTGGAGGTATGGGTGCTGTGTCTGCACACCGGCTTGGACGCTGTGTACCGGCTACACTACAGTGTTGTTGTATGCAGAGGAGACGCAGCAGCAGCAGCAGCAGCAGCAGCAGCAGCAGTTTGTTTCCTGAATGACTCTACAGTCGTGATTTGTAAAGAATAGGTGATTTTTTGTTCATCTGAAGGTTTCATCTGTGATATAAACAGTCTTGTCACCGGATTGTCGTCCCCACCTGAACAATGACTAATGAACATCTGCAGAGTTCAGTTTGTAGACGTAAACAGCATCCATCTAATATGAATCATGTATCAATGTGACTTTAGAAAGACTGCATCTGTGTATTTGAATGTGATCTCCGTACAGCAGAGAGTCTGATTCTACATTTCTGCCTTTATAATTAAATACAGATTGATTTGCACTTCAACTAACCGTATATTAGTAAAGTTAGAGCTGCACCATCATAGTTTCAGTTACAGTCACAAGTACTCATTTGAATAAATAGGACCAGAGGTATAAAATGTACTTAAATGTAATTTAAAGGGAAAACAAATGGTGTAAAATAACTCAAATTCAAATCCATACATTTCCAACAGAATGTCACTAATTATTCCATAAGTCCTTGCATGTGAACGTTCTCCTGAGTGATGAAGTCTTCAGGGTGATGAATCATTGATGCATGAACCTGTGGAGTGTTTAGTGTTGTTAGTATATAGTCGCACATATTTAATGACTTTACTGCATGTTTGCATGTAAAACGCTCGTCGGCATAGAGACTAATGAGGAATTACATTCGTGGAGTAAACGTGCCCTGAATCCAGAGCTGGTGGCCGATCGCTCTCTCTCTCTCGCTCTCTCTCTCGCTCTCTCCCACTGTAGAGGCTGCATGATGTCGCTCACTCAAAGATAATAGGTTAACGGCTTTATAAGTGAGGTGTGACTTTATGAATGAAAACAGATCTTCTACATGCAGACACTGAGCCGCTTTCATCTCAAACACTAACTGTGATTACTGTTGACCACTTTGTTCTCCAGTCTCTCCTCATCTAATCAACCTTCTGTGGTCCAGGCTGCATGTTTACAGACGTACAGACCAGGATTACATCATAGATATTTATGTAACACAACATCAGCTCCACCAACAATGCTTCTGCTTTATTCATTCTCATTAAGATGTAACATTATAATGAGAACAAACCTTTTTTGATTGATGTTTGTGATATTTGCTGTAGTTTATAATATAAGTCTATTTATATTTCATCTCTGTAGCATGGAGAGAGTTGAAAGTCCTGACATTTTCCAGAATATTCTATGAGATCGTCCATATTATCATGAACTAAACAACAATAGAGACGTTCACATACAGACTTATTAAGGGGTTAACAGTAGTTGAAAGGTCATGGACACATTTAGACCATTAAACTACTGATACATGAGTATATTTGTGTATATTCACACATTTATTATTCTACTATTCTGTAGTATTCTTCTTCTTTAATGTAATCATTGGAATTATAAATGTGGGCAGGGATTTAACTCACAAATGAAACTAAATATTCTCTGTAATCATCCCCTGGTTTACTACACTTGTGTGGTTGAAAGCTGCTGAGGACGCTTGATCTTCATCTTCTCTGTGTGTGAAGCAGAGTGATGAAGACTCTGTTTCTCTCGTGGTGTGTGTGTGTGTGCATGTTTGCTCTGTTATACTGGGAGTTTCTATTTCTGTACAGAGTCGGTCAGTGAGCAGTCTGTCTTTGAAGTGCTGTGCTGCTGTAGCATAGATGGCATCCAGGTTGGTAAAGCCCCATCATTAGCATTTCCCTGTGAGGCTGCAGTGTGATCCTGCCAAAACTGGAATGTGGGGGAGCCGGGCCTGCTCCACACCATCGCTATGCTGATGTGTGAGCTTTATAGAGGCACATCGGAGCATCATAGAGGCACATCGGAGCATTCTAGAGGCACATCAGAGGCGTGGAGCCATAAGATGGGGACGCAGTTTAACGATTTGTTTTAGTGAGGCTAGCAGATAACGCTCATCAAGCTGTGCCCTCTTTTAAAGGAACATTAATGATGTTTGCAGGAGAGTGGCCACTAAACAGCACGGGTTCATTAGTGTGTGTGTGTGTGTGTGTGTGTGTGTGTGTCTGTGTGTGTATAGCAGAGGTGGGCTCCACAGCACCGACCCCGACGTTCAGGACCATAACATTATGAAGCGATTGCGGCTTACCACATTACAAACCATGCTAATCGCACATGTGCGCACACATTTTTTGTGAAGTCACAATGAGAGCCTTTGTGTGTTTGGGCCCAGTTGAAATGCTGAAAGCCGCTCTGTTCTCCTGCGCCGACGATCTGGCCGGGAAAACAAAGTGTCACTTTGTGCCTCCACAGCACAGCAGCAGTGGCAACAGACACAGAAGAACTCCCATCTCTCCTCGCTCTGCCCCGCCGACACACCGACACACCTCCGCCCCTCACACTGCCTCTGTACATGTGCTCGCCCCAACATGCATCTGCACACACACACACACACACACACACACACACACACTCACACACATGTTCACTCCCTGGTGCGTCACAGTGCCGTACATGACAATCAAATATTCATCAATCTAAGAATATCAAAGGATGTTGCTCTCTTATGCATAAACACACACGCACACACACAGGCATCCACACACTCGCACACACACGCATACACACGCACCCACACGCACCCACACAAACCCAGCCCTTGCTGCCTGTGACACCTGACTCCAGTTAATGTCCTAGTTCCACAGTGACAGCAGGCAGGTGGAACAGCTACACACTTGTAGAAACCCTCGCACGGCGGCGTTTGCACGAAGGTAAGGAGACATTCTGATGCAGAGACGCAGCAGCAGGGCAGGACG
>NW_027466870.1:7372500-7405000 GCF_046128005.1 Genypterus blacodes | reverse complement strand
CTACCTAACAAACCTAACAAACCCAATCCTGCTGTTTTGTCTCTCTTCTGTATTTATTTCACCGTTTTTTTTCCCCCCCTTAAAGCCACAGCGGAAGCGGCAGCAGCGACGTTCGTCTGGGTAAAACGAGCTTTGTGCAAAAGAGCAGATCGATGTTCCCTAAGGTTTTACTGCAGTGGTGCGCAGCCATCTCGAGCTGCGCAGCTGAAATAGGTAATCTGCTCCACAGCGCCACCACGTCTGTCTGCTTTGTCAGCGAGCTGTTTGTGCTGTCAGGTTGTGGCACTCTGCTGACACCACACCGCTCCAACACGCCCGCCGCTCTACCATGGGACTGTGGTAGTTGTCTCACCCGCTCGCTCTGCTCCAGAGCTGCGTCACCATCTGATGATGTTGAGCTGCTGGGCGGTTTGTCAGCGCTGCAACGCGGCATCCTGTTATGCCACCGTCATCCTATGATGCAGCTGTTCCCCCCCCCCTCTGCTTGTGGAGCACATGGCTGCTCGTCCTGCTTCTCTCATTCCATCTCGAGCTCTTCTCCCCCCAAAGTCTGCAGTCATAGAGCAACACACACATCACATGGAATTAGACACACACACACACACGTAAACAGAGAAGCCATGATGTCTCTCTTTAAAGCAGCACACTGCTTCATACAGTCTCTCCTCTACAGCCACACACACTGTTGGCGTTCACACACTCATACGTGCTTTTGTTCCGCTCCTCGTTCTGCATCGGCTGGAGCCAGACAAGACAAAGAGCCTTTCTGGGCGAGACATTTCTGAGAGGGTCCGTGCGGCTCTGTCATCCTGAGGAAGGAAGCCCACGGCATGCTGATCCCACAGGAGACAGCAGGCTTCTCCCCCCCGGCTCTCTCAGTACTGTCTCACGCTCCCGTCTCACACCGACAGCAACACACATTTCCACTTTACATCTTGAAAACCTCTGGCTCGGGCCGTGCTGCAGGACAGGAGAGGAGAGGAGAGGAGAGGAGAGGAGAGGAGAGGAGAGGGTTTGGGCCTCAAGTGTTTGTTGGTTCTTGCCCGTTTTGTGACTGCAGGTGATTATAGGAGGCGGCTCAGGTGTGTGTTTAACTTCCTCTGTGACTGAGGGGCGTCGGAGGGCTGAGCCGGCTTTGAGGAACACAGCGGAGGCTTACATGTTGCAAAATGTTGAGGAAGCCAGACGCGTGAAAGTCACACTGCAGCTCGCCCGGCGCCTCTTTACCAAACTCTCCGATTTCGCTTCTCTCCTTTCTCTGCTGCTCAGCCTCTTCCTCGCTCCCTCACGCTGAGAATCCAGCAGATAACAGCAAAACATCTTCACTTCTTTCTCTCACTACAGCCAAGGTGTGCGGTGACCATGGCGACCGATGCCAGGCAATCTAAGCCTGACATGCATTTAGAGGTAACCGAATCCAAAGGCACAGGTAAATAGGAAAAAAAAAAAAAAAAAAGTGTGTGGTTTTAGCGACATCTTAAAGAGACAGTGCGTCAAATCCAGCACACGTGGGGAGAAGATGATCCCGGCTGTGTCACTGTCTCTTTAAGAGCTGCATGGTGTGGTGATGGGCTTGACGTGAGAGCAGAGATGGACGTAGACCTTCAGGTGTGCTCGCTGTGTGCCGTGCCCGCCTGTCAGACTTGTGACCTTCTCTTCATCACCTTCCTCTCCAGATTTGATTTCATCCCTTTTACAGTTGTGTGATGGAAATGGACCTGCATGGACCCGTGTAGTAGAGATCAGTGGGATAAAGGAAAGGAAATGAGGGAGGATGATGATTCATTATAAAACAGTAATCAGTCAAACAGATGCTGGCCTTCATCACTCTAACTCTAACTCTAAACGTTCTAACTGTAGTGTGTTTATCTGCCACAGGAGGTTTTCTTTATTCTTCAGCATCCTAAACATCCTGAATAATGTTACTCAATGTGTTTCCAGACTGTAATGTTACAGCAGCGAGCCTTTACGTTGGATCAGCTGGAACACTAAAGCTTTGTTTCCCTGGCCTCTCAATCTGAGGCTGCATTCTCCTGCGGTTCCAGATGTGTTCTTTCCTCATCATGTGGGCACAGAGAGAAACAGCTGGATCTGCAGGCAGAGAGGAGCTGTACTGTGTCAATTTGAGCTCTGGCATTGGGGAGCTGCTGCTGCTGCTGCTGCTGCTACACACACTCCACTCTGCTGAGTGTCCTTTCCTGTTTCACGCATGAGCGTGTAAGCATCCCTGTGGCAGTGCATTATGGGATTTATACCGGAGTAGAAACACTAGACAGGCCATGATGCTGGGAAAGCATGCTGCAGGGAAACAGAACAGTGTCACGCTATAATATTACGCCCTGTACTCAGAGTGTGAGCGAGGCTGACAGGCAGAGCATCCGTTTCTATGTTCAAGGATTTATCTTCTGTTTTTATTCTGTTATTGAGGCGTGATGAGCAAACCTCACACATGCACAGAGGCTCTGAGATGTGAGTTTGTAGAGCTACAGGGACACGATGACATCATAGATATGGTTCAGGCTGACACAGTTGTCTGAGTGAAGCCAATTGATTTGTGCTCGTTGTTTGAGGGCAAAGTGTCCCAGTTTACACAAAGCAGCACAAAGTGAATCAGACAATAAGAGGAGAAACACTTTCCCACACTGTATTAAGAGTTTACAACACTGACACACACAAACCGAACCCCTGACCTCCTCTCCAGTCTCCCACATTAGAATACACACACTCATCTCAGAGCGGAGGATGTAAGCAGGAAGTGTGTACTGTATCATTTCCCATGATGCTCCTTGTGTAGTGCAGCATGCGATGTGAAATCCCACACCAGTTGCTACTTTTAGCTCTGAAAGGGACACCGGCGGCCCAGAGGTGGCTCCTCTGCTCTGTGGTGTAGAGTGGCTCTGCTGCTGTGCAACCTCACACACTTAGTCCAGCCAGCAGACCTGCACAAACACACACACACACACACACAGTCCCCCGTCCCCCGTCCCCCGTCCCCTCTTCCACCTACGACCCCCCTCTGTTAACTACATGTAAAGCAGAGGATGAAGTCGTTGCTGAACTCGGCCGTCCTTTAATCAAACGACATCAATTATTAACTGTAGGATGATTGTGGTGGATTTACTTGTCACATGTGTGTATCTTTGGCCCTTTTGCTTCTCATTAGTGTTTATGGGCATCATTTGGCAGCAGCAGTGGACTTTGCCTGATTGATGGAGCGAACAGGGAGCGATTAGCAGTTTGATGTCCAAGCAGCAGCGAATGCTTTCTGCTATGTGGAGTTCAGAGGTCACAGGTGGAATATGGTGACGATGATGTGATCCGTGTTAGCCGGGCAGAGATCGCTGTGGGTTTGCACAAATTCCTGTTTTGTCCTTTGGAACCCTACTTTAAGGACGATGCAGTGTTTGCGTTGTTGAGCTGCTGTGAGTGTGCATGTTTCCTTTCACACCTCCATGGACTCAAGAGCCAAGGTTTTCCTCTCATTCCATTTGCTATTGAAGTTCATTTTCTACTCATTTCTTCCCATTTCATCATTCATACACATTCTGTACACACACACACACACATATTCACACTCACACACACACACACACACACTGAGCACAGTCCTGCTATTTATCCAGCCTGAGGGTGAGTAATAAAGATTGAAGATCTGATTACGTGTGTCTGCGGTTATCGTCTGTTTCTTTTTTTGCCAACAGAGAGGAGGCGACAGGGCAAATTCCAGCCCTTCAGACGACTGTTTGGGAGGAAGAAGAAGAGGGAGGTGAAGAGGGGCTTTGATGGAGCGGAGCTAAAGGCTAGTTTCTCTACTGGGGCGGTGTACAATGGAGTTGTATCTGATGATGAGGAGACCAATCAAAAACTGAGGTGACTGCAAACATTGTCCCGTCCGTAGAAATGTCGCCGTGGCAACTGATTGGTTTAGTGCGAATGTTGCAGAATGTTTTGGTCTTCATATGCTACAACAAGCTGCCTCTCCTTGTGAGATGAGGACACACACACACACACACACACTCGTCTGAGCCAGGAGACCTTAAAGTCTGAGTTTGTGCAAATCACAATTTTCATTCGCACTCGTTATGACTTTGGGCTTTGATTCATCCAGGAAAGTGAAAGTCTTCATTCAGCACTAAACGTGTTTTAGTGGACTCATAAAGGCTGAGAGAGAAGGTTACGCAATCTGATTGGATACAGGCGGATCATGTCTTGATGTTATTTAAGCCTTTAATTGTTGTGGTTAAGCTGCCCTGGTGTAGCGAGGTCATTCTTTTATGTGTTTAAATGGATTAAGTGAGCGATGCCACGCCTGCCTCGTAACACCTGAAGGAATGATTGACAGTCATGTCTTGTATTTCTTTTCTGAAGGGAGTTGAATCCCATCGGCTCTCGAGCTCTCTCACATGACAGCATCTTCATCCCAGAGGAACCAGCGGAGGAGCCTGTTCTAGAGCAAACCATGTCACAGGAAAACGTCTCTGATAAAGTCCGGAACCTGCAGGTGAGAACCATGACACACACACACACACACACACATGTACACAGGATCACCTCTCAGTGACCGAGTTTACATATCAGGAACTTTGGTCACATCTAAACTCACTTAGATGCTTTCCTTTGATGAAACAGAGGCAGATAGCACAAAGTATCAAGTTTGGCCAGAAGCCTCCCTCTCTGAGGAAGAGTGAAGGAGATGAGGGCAGCTCAGACGAGGAAGAGGTCCTCCAAAGCCCTCTGAAGGTGATGGCCCAGGTAGAAGCCGAAGCAGAAAAGACGGAGCCAAAGGTAAGGACTTCTTCTTCTACTCTTCAAGCTGTAAGCAACGTGTAAGCAACAGGCTCATATCTGGATGTGCATCACTCTAAGTGTTTCTGTTATTGTGACACTACCAGGCTGAAGCAGCTCAACAAGCCGGACCCCACAGCCCTCCTGTCAAGTCCCCAAGGTCCAAACGAGTTCTTCCACCCACTGGGACTATTGAATCCATTAACCTGGATGCTGTCCCACAGTCGGCCCCTCGCTTAGACAACACGGCTGCCAAGCATAAACTGGCCGTCAAACCCAAGAACCAGAGGGTTTCACGTAAACACAGACGGCTTACACAGGTGAGGGAAACACTCTTTCAATGGCTCTTATTCATTTTTCCATATTTCCCAACATATTTAGTGGAAGATACAGGATATTGATCACGTTTCCTCATGTCCAGGACTTCCAAGAGGTGTCTATCCCCGATGTGCTGCTAGAGGACCAGGAGGTAGCAGGTGTCTCCACAGATGGCCTGTGCAGGACAGCAGCTGAGGAGCCTCACCATGAACCTCTAGAGAACTTGAAGAAGCAGAGGCTGCATGAGGAAGAAAGACTGGAGAGCAGGAGGAAGCGAGAGCTGGAGGAGCAGCGGCTCAGACAGGAGGAAGAGGAGCACAAGAAAAGGGCGGAGGAGTTGAGGCAGCGTGAACTCGAACAGGAGCGGTATCGCCGACAGCAGGAGGAGGAACGCAACCGTAAAGAGGAGGAAGAGAGAAAAAGGAGAGAGGAAGAGGAGAGAAGGGTTAGGGAGGAGGAAGAAAGGAAAAGGCGAGAGGAGGAAGTGCGGATGCGGAGGGAGGTAGAGGAGAGGAGGACACGAGAGGAGCAGGAGCGCCGGCAAAGGGAAGAGGAGGAGAAAAGACGATTGGAAGAGCAGAGGAGGAAAGAGGAGGAGGAAAGGAAAAAGCGAGAGGAGGAGGAAAGGGAGAGGAGGCAGCAGGAGCTTCAGGCGGAGCGACAACGTGTAGAGAAGCTGAGAGAGGAAGAGGAGGAAAGGGTGAAGAAGGAGGAAGCAGAGAGGCAGACGCTGCAGGAGATAGAAGAAAAGAAGAAAATGGAGGCCGAGGAAAGAAAGAGAAAAGATGACTCAGCACAGCGAAGGCTATCGCAGGACGAGACCAACGGCACCTCTGACCCCAAGGAGAGGAAGAGGAGGGCTGAGGAGCTGCGATGGAGGGAGATGGAGGAGAGGCAGAGGCCGTTCTCTTTCAAAGTGTCCTCTGGCGAAAAACAGATTTTATTCCAGAAGGTCAACCTGACGCCTGTAACGCCAACCTCCAGCCACCAGGGCGGCGCTGTAGCTGACCAGAGAGAAAGCTCTAAGGTTTCCTCCTCTGAAGGTCCAGACTCTCCAAACCTGCCAGCGTCTCCATACGTCCCCCACACCGCCATCTTGGTGACCGGAGCTCAGCTCTGCGGGACAGCTGTCAATTTAGACCAGATCAAGGACACGGCCTGCAAGTCTCTGCTGGGTCTGGGGGAGGACAGGAAGGCCCAGGGGACGCCGGCACCCAAGGGCAAGATCTCTCCTGACCGCAAGTCTGGCAAAACCAAATCTCTCAATGAGTCGTTGCTGTCTACAGACCAGTCTGGAGCGGCGATCCTAGCGGAGTGGGCCAGTATCAGATCCAAGATATTCAAGGGAGTGGAGGAGGGGAAGTATGACGACTACCCAGAACCAAGTAAAACCCAGAACCAGAACCAGCCCTGCGCTGAAGACCAGGCCCCGTTCCCCCACGTTAACCTCAGAAAGACGGTGTCAGCCAGCGCCAAGTTCTCCATCACCCCTGCAAAGAAGAAGTTTGGAGATTCCAACAGGAACTCTGAGGTGTTAAGCCAGGATGACAAGGAAGCAGGAGAGGAAGCGACTCCATCAGAGACTCCCACTGCAGCCTCGCCAGCTCCAAGCACTAAATCTCAGAACAGGACCAGTAAGAGTGTCCGCATCGTTGACAGAGGATCAGAGGAGTGTATGTTTGCCAAAGACCTTCCCTCTTTCCTGGTTCCCAACCCCGGAACCAAGACTGAGTGTGCGGAGTTGAGGAGCAGGAGTCAGGGTGACACAGAAGCACTTAGAAACCAGGAGGAAGGCGGTGACAGGGGCCAGGATGGCGAGGGTCAGCCGTCTCCGTTTGGCATCAAGCTGAGGAGGACCAACTTCTCCCTCCGCTTTCACAGTGAACAGTCCACAGAGAAGAGGAAGAAGCGCTACAGTGCCGGGGACAGCTTTGACGGCGTCCCTTCACCTCTCACCCCCATTGAACCCGACTCTGATGCTTCCTCTGTCTTTTCTGACAAATCCAGTCCCACGTCGCCTCAGAAAGAGGGCGTGGCTGGCAAGTACCTACATGCGTCTGCCTCCCCCGCTGTCCCTCGGGCCAAACCGAGTAAGTCTACCAGTGCAGCCGCGCCCAGCGACAGCACTCCCAAGCCTCCTCTCTACCAAAGACCTTTAACGTCACCCAAACCCACTGGACTCGTCCCCACCCCTCCCCCATCGCCGTTGCCTAAAGTGGTGCGCGGCGTCACCGGCGAGGCTGTAACCCAGAGAATAGGGGTGGCAGATTCATCCGGCCAGGGGCAGACCAACAGGAGCGAGGAACCCACGTCGGCATTGGAGCAGCTGCGTAGGAGCAGCCAAGGACAGGTTCAAGGGGAGGAGGAGCCGAAGGAGAAAAGGTCCTTCTTCCCCTCCATCAACATCCCGTGGAGAGAGAAGGCGGACAGGAAGACGGAGCTCATGAAGAAAGGTCAGTAAACACATTTTCCAATAACAAACTACACAAGAAATTCAGGTTAAGGTGTCAGGCACCAACTTGTCTGAATGCTGATCAGGTGTAAACATGTCACTCTGCATGTGTTCCCTTTACAGAGAAACCATCACTACAGAGCCGGCACTCGGTGGATGGTGGAAGGGTCCAGGATAAGGAGGCGGGGCCGCTGTGGATCACACTGGCGCTGCAGAAGCAGAAAGGCTTCAGGGAGCAGCAGCAGAACCGAGATGACCGCCGCAGCCAAAGAGAGGCCAAACTGGCAGAGAAACAGGCCAAGGACAGAGATAGTGTATGTCCTGCCAACTGCCCGCTCACTCTCTGTCTGACATTCCTGTTGGTCATATTTTGTCTGGTGCTCTTCGCCCTCCCAAGCAACGGTGAATCCCTCTCTCTCTTTCAGGTTACACTGGCCAGCCCCACAGACAGCAAAGGGAACGGGAGCCCCAGTCCATCTAAACCTCAGACACCAGAGGAGCCCAAGAGACCCGACAGCCTCCTGGGACGCTTTGAGCGCCGAGAGCAGCTGAAAAAGGCCAACACTCTCCCCAGCTCTGTCACCGGTAAGAACACAATCATTCGGGATGTCGCTAGTCGTCAACAAATTTTTAGTAAAGACGTCTTTAAATAGTTGAATATATCTGAAGAAAACTTTATGACTAACTTTTGTCCCGGACTTAATGCTTCAGTTGAGATCGCAGACTCGACGCCGTCACCACCCGCTGTCAAGGAGGTGTCAAAACGCTTCCCCAACAGTGACTCTCCACAGGTGTCCACAGAGCCGGCCTGGCTGGCCCTGGCCAAACGAAAGGCCAAAGCCTGGAGCGACTGTCCTCAGATCATCAAATAACATCTCCGACACTTAGCCCCACCTTCACACTGGCCTGCATTGAGACTGCACACTGCCCATGGACCCATGATGCACCTCCAGAATCAGCATCACCCGTCCTCCCCTCCCAAACTCCAGATCTTATCCTGCACCATGAGCAACCCTGCTGATTCTATGAAACAAGTAAAGCCCTCCATCCTCTAGTAACCCTGCACTGGCTGGTACTATTATCATGTTAAAGTGCGCTTCACATTCAAATACTCAAAAACAAATCGCACAAATATATGTAAACAATTGTTGCAAGCATGCACATACTGTATACAACCACACCATAGTATCAACCCTAAGAAGACACAGATGTAACGAAGGTGTTTGCAATCAACCATGGCTGGCAATTGCAATAGCCGACCCCGATATTTGATTTTGTAGCCACCTGTGTCACCATGGTTGTAAATAAATCCCAGGCTCAACACAATATAAGGTTTAGACACGCGTTCAGTGGGACGATGAGCTCTGACATTGCGACAGTGTTTAATCAACAGAGGGAGATTGTCTGAATTGTGTCTCAAGGGCTACGAGTACCAATATCTCCACAGGACCCTGTTGAACCTTCTTCCCCCCACAGCTTACGGGAGCAGCACAGGCACCTTCTCTGCCGTTTTCCCCCTCTTTGGTATTCTTTAGAGCAATGTTGGAGGAGTAGCTACCGGATCTCTTTACTGAGCCTCGTCTGTCATGTACAAAAAAAAAAGAAAAAAAGCCCTTTTTTTTATTACTCATACTCAAATCTGTACTTAGCATAACAATGCTCACTGTGTCCGTGACAACTGTGATGGCTGTCAAAGAAGCTATTGTACAATTTGCCATGATGAAGTTTCAGGATCCGTTTGTAAAGCAACACTAGTAAAATCAGTTGTAAAGGCACGGTGTGTGAACCTGAACGCAGCACTGAAGACCGCAAGTGTTATTGGGCATTTTACAGTCAAGTGCACATTCTCCTCACGGCGAATTAGGATTTTGCTTTGCTACAGAGACAGAGACTACCTGCTTGCTGTAACATAAGGACTCTGGTAGCTGTCGTCCTGTAACACCGCGGCGTGTTCCTAGGCTTCCTCCCATCACTTACTCGTAAAAATGTGATATGATCTGGTGAGCCTGACATGATGTAAGCCTTTCCTCTGTACAAACGACAAGCATTCGTCATCTTCTACAACCAACTTTCTCACTTAATGATCTGTGTGTATGTAAGTATGAAGTGTGTGTGTGTGTGTGTAAGTAAGAGGCTTTACCAGAGCGTTGGTCCGAGAGAAGCCCCGCCCCTAAGGCTGAGTCACTTTGTCATCTTGTTTCTAACTTTGGTCGTGCACAATAGTGTCGTGTACGCAGTGTTATATGTAACAACAATGTTTGGTATTATTTGCACTTTTTTTTGTCCCACTTAGAGATATTCATGAGAAAATTCTTAAAGAGAAACAAATGTTATGAATAATGTAAATTAAATACTGATGTCTGAAACTAAGGCCTCATTATTTCCCTGTTCTAGTTTTAGATCTTAACTTTAATTAAATCTCCCCAGCCTCCCAAAGCAAAACCCTTCTCCGCTCCGACACAGACGCTACAGAAAGTATAAAAGTGTTTATTTTAGTTATTGTAGATGAATACAGAACATTCAGCTACGTCTCCTTTGAGGCTGTGAGCTGTAAACAATACACATAATCATTGCGGCACCCGATTACAAGGGAGTTCTTCCACACTACAGGGGAAGAAAACAGCTCCCCAGTCAGAGTGAATGAGGTCACCATTAGTCCATCTTGTCCATCCAGGATGTAGACTGTGCCGTCAGTGGAAGCCACGCCCACAAGAACCCCCGCTCTCCCAAACGCAGAGCCGTCAAACACACACGGACTGGAGTAGACCTTCCCCGAGGTCCGGAAAGTCCAGAGTAAAGTGCCGTCGGTGCTGCTCAGGCAGTACAGGCGTCCGTCATGTGATCCACACAGAACCCTCTGCTGGTCCGGAGTCACACAGGGGGACGAGAACACAGGAGCCTTTGTCTCAAACTGCCACAGCTGCAACGGAACACAACATGTCACTTAACACAAACGTGACATTAGAATAATACGCAGTAAAGAAGACACAAGTCTGATCCGGGCGCCTCACCAGTTTCCCCTTGTTGCCATAGCAGCAGATGTTTCCATCCACCGAGCCGATCACAACACCACCAGAGGAAACGTTTGGTGAGGAGAAAAAAGGGAACAAGCCGCAGTGTGACCACAGGACCTCACCGCTGTCCTGTGACACACACACACACACACACACACACGTCAAAACAATTGCTAATGAAGAAAACAACAAAACTGGTTTTAAAAGTTTGCAAATGTTCTCTGACTCACAGGATGGAGACAGAGAAGGTTTCCTGCCAGTGACGCCACATAAAGCCGCCTGCAGGAGGAATGGAGGCGCGGGGAGGAGAACACAGCCCCGCCCCCACAGTGACGCTTCCACACACACTGACGAACCTGGGAAAGGAAACACACACACCTTTGTCTCCTATGTTATTGCACAACTGTAAAGCTGAGACGTTTGTGTATCGCTCACCTTTGGGTCCAGGCCATAGACATGTCCGTCATGTGAGCCCACCATCACCAAACCTGTGACATCATCTACAGCCGGACCACTCTTCACAGCGTCCCCTGTCTCAAACACCCACTGTGTCTCTCCAGACACGACGGACAAGAAATACACACAACCGTCATAGCAACCTAGAAGAGAGAGAGGACCATTACGTCATTAAGGACATTGTTAAGAAGCTCCTGCAGCGTGTTGAAGCTGACCTGTAATCAGAAGGGTTCCACACTGAGACACAGCAGCAGAAGCTTCGATCCGGTCCCCCAGGACTCGCTCCCACAGAAGGTCCCCCGTGTCCAGATCAATGGCCTGCATCCTGTGGGAATGCGAGCCGATGAACACTGTTGCCTTGGCCGATTCCGACCTCTGACCTTCCTCTCCTTGCACTAAGAGAATGGGAGAGGCGTCCACACATCTGCCCGTGTCTGAGGACCAGCTCAGACTCAGACCCAGAGATCTGGATTCCATGTGGGGAGAGCCGGTTCCTGCCGCCAAGCATCTGGTGTGGATTTTCCCAGTAGAATCTTTCCCTCTGAGTTGTTCTGTGTTCACTTCTATCACCTCACTCGCTCTCCTTATAACTTTCACAGGCCGATTCGCTAAAGACATGTTGCCCCGCTGAATCCTCTCCGTTGCCGTGGAGCCCGTGCGTCCCCTCTTCACGGGGTCCTGGGAGAGAGTCTGGCCGTGGCGTTTCTTGGCCTCAGGCTGCTGCGTCGAGTCGTTCTCGAGCGGCGTCAGCGTCGCTCTGGCCACGTGCCGCAGCACCTCAGAGAAGCTGCCGTCCAGTATGACCTCCAGGAGCTCCGGTAAGGTCACGCCCTCCACAGCGGTCACGACGTCTTCGCAGAGACGCAACGCCTTCAGAGAATCTCCTCCGCTGAAAAGGAAACGGGATTCGTCCTCAATGTCCACGTCTACAGCCAGACCCAAAGAGACCTGGGGACAGTTGGCGCATGCTGTAACTATACAAACACACACACACACAGCAAAAACATGCAGTTGTGTTATCAGAATGGATCACAAACTACACACACCTGCCACAAAGACTGAAGGGTTTGCTTTAATCTGGACACATCTCCACCTGAGCCCTCAGACTTTAAGCTCAGTCTCTGTCTCTGGTAGATTTTCATGAGAGCGTCCACGTCTACTTTGCCTGCAAAACAACAGAAGGTTAGCAGAAGAGAAGGACGGGGCGGATTTTGGGAGAAACAGACTCAGATCTCCTCGGGGTGATTGACTGGAGCGGCGTGGCTAATGCTCACCATGAGAGGAGGTGGGTAAAGCCGGGACGAGCACCAGCGTGTCTGGAATGCTGTACGAGGGCAGAAGAGGAGACAGCTGCTCCACAATGAGACGGCTCAGGTCTCCGTCTGGGCCGGATGTCTCCTGGCGACGTTTACCAGAGGGAGAAATGTCTTCCTGATGCTGAGCTGAGGCGGAGGGGATTTGATCCACATGCTCTGCTGAAGATGTGAGGGGAGAAGAAGCGGCTTTTTGGTCTCCAGATGTGGACGCCACAACAAAGGCGATGAGTGGAGAGTCGTGGTCGAGACAAACGGCACAGGCGTCCACCTCAGGGAGACTCGCTATGACCTGGAGGACAGACAGGGTCAAACCGACTCATTAATAACATTCCAGAGGATGAACCATGAGCCTTTGCTGGTGCAGTTTTGAGATGATGTCATCGTTTTTAATCCACTTCCACTTAGTTTGTACTTAAACTGAATCTTCACTCTCTAAATACAAAGAGATCAAGAAGCTGCAAGTCTTGTGGTTGTTGAAGTAAAACCGGGCTGAGTGATCGACATCGTGGCGGTTGAAGCTTTTCTATTGATAACAGCGCCATCTACAGTATAAGCATCATAAGTGCTGCCTTCAGAGGAGCATGGAGGACCACTGCCTTGTCTTCAGAGTGTGTATTGTTGTGTATTATATTATATACAGTTATTGTCAACAATCTTCCCACAGTAACTTGAATGAACTGAATCTCCATCTTCTATTAGATTAGGAGATATTAAAGGGAATACATCATTTGGTTCTCATTCAAACTGTTTGTCCTTCACTGAGTCTCTTTGAGTTGCTAAAACACACATGCTCACATACAAACCAAGTCAAAAACACATCCTCCTTGGAAGAGGTAATTACATAGAAACAGTGAAGATGTCTTACTTCTTGTAAACTGTCCAGGTCGACCCTTTGTCCGTGCCGTTTGATCAGCCTGTCTCTCCGTCCCAGGTAGTACAGCTGTTTGTCTTTAACCTTCACTCTGTCCCCGGTCGCTCGCATCGTCCCTGGGACAGCGGTGTCCTCATCGTCTAGGAGACACACTCTGTCCTTTCCGCCTACACGGAAGATCAGAAAGGTTTACCAGGATGTTATTCCTCTCAGTCGTCTGTTTTGTGTGTGTGTGTGTGTGTGTGTGTGTGTGTGTGTGTGTGTGTGTGTGTGTGTGTGTGTGTGTGTGTGTGTGTGTGTGTGTGTGTGTGTCACTGAATTGCCTCCTACCTATGAACACCTGCCCTTCACCCTCTGTGACAACGCAGCCATTCTCATCTCTGACCTCCACAACCGTGTCCATCAGCGGGGTCCCAAGAGGCACAGAGGTCTGCAGTGATCTGTAATGATGATGGACAGATGTAAACACACACTCTGGATGGAGCTTTATCATCATAGAGCACTAAAGACACTCACAGGCAGCTGGACTGCAGCAGAGCCTCAGGGATTCTGTAACAGCAGGCCCAGCAGGAGACCTCAGTGATCCCGTAGACGTTGTATATTTGTGTTGTGTTGTCGTCCTGTCTCCAGCTCCTGAGTAGAGCCGGTGACGGACACGCCTCCCCCCCCAGAGCCAACACACGCAAAGAGGAGCCCGCACACAACACGTGCTGCGTTAGGATACGACGTCCAAATCGGCCCAGCAAAGTGGGCGTCACCTGTGGAAACAACACAATATGACATCATCTCGACCCCTGCAGCGCCCCCTACTGGATCACAATCTTCACCTGCAGGACGGTGGTCTTGTGATTCTTGAAGAGCAGCTGAGACAGGCGTCTGGGCATTTTCTTGATGACTTTGGGGACGATGAGGAGCTGAGCCCCTGACGATAAGGCCAGGAAAAGCTCCACCACAGAGGGGTCAAAGGTCAAAGGAGAGGCCAAAAACACCACATCGTCTGGATTCATCTGGAACAACGATCTGGACAAACAGGAAGCTGCTGATAAATAAACCCTGGTGTGTTTAAAGTGACACTAATGCGTCTTTACTCACCTCAGATGCAGGATGTTGGGTAAGATGCACCTGTGTGGAACCCTCACAATCTTTGGAAGGCCAGTAGTTCCAGATGTGTGCAGCACATAAGCACATTCTGCATCTCTGGTGCCGTTTTCCTCACGGACATCAGGATCCTCCTCAGTCTTTACCTCATCTTCTGCTGTTTGTCTGTGTACATCATCAGGCAGTGGCTTCACCCTGATCAGGGTCAGTTTGTATCTAGGCAACACCTCACACATGTCCACACAGAGATGTTTGATGAGAGATGTCTGGAATTGCTTGATTGGGAGAAAAATAAAGAGAAATAATGCAAATATTCATACAAGCTGAAGATGAATGCTTTGAGACATGATGACCACGTGTGTGTGTTTGTTTACCTGCAGCAGTTCAGTCTGCACAGCACAGCACCGGATGCCACACTGGCTCAAGATGCGAGCAGACAGAGACCCTGGAGCATCCGGGTCCAACGGCACATAGGCAGCGGGGGAACTGAGGATCCTGATGAAGAAATCACAACAGATAGTTTGACCTATAATCGTAGATATTGACGATTCTGCGGGGAATTGTGGCTCAGGCGACTCACCCCAGAATCCACACAGGCAGATACAGGTCAGCGTGACAATACAGCGCGATCGGGCTGTTATTACGAGAGCGGCTCTTCTGTAGAATCTGAGATAATTCTTGTACCAGAGAGACAACGTCGCTGTATGACAGAGACACGGAGCTTCCATCCAGGGAGCCGCTGTCATAGGTAACCGCCACTCTGGAGGCGTGCTGAGCGGCAGCGGCGGCTACAATCTCCTGCAGTGAGCTACACATTCTGTCTGCTCTGGGCAACTACAACTGAATACATGTTACTATGGAGATGAGTTGCGATCGTGGGGGTTTTTGTATTTAGGCAGGTCCGCGTTGGTAGATTTGTTTGTCGCGGGTAGATGACGGAACACACGTAAACATTACCTCCCCTGAATGTTGTAGTCACGTGTTCCCCTCAAGCTCGTTTTTCTTAGTGTCAAAAACTCAGACCTCGCTGGGCTATGGTGAAGGGCGGATAGAAAATGTATTTCATGTACTTTTTTAAGTCTTAATTATGTATACAACAATTAAGGATTAATTTAATTACAGTTAATTAGCGAGCTCGACGTTCTTCATCGTATTTCTCCAATCTGAGTCTGTACCGAGATTTATAATTTCCCAGGTAACATGAAGGCACCATGTACGCCCCCATCCAATCAGCGCTCTCTATTTCGAGGCTCAAACTTTGAAGCGTCGCTCTAACGCCTTGCCGCTTGTCGCTTGTTTCCTTCTGTTGTTCGCCGCTTTTGGCGAGCAACGTTTTTAAAACGGAATTATGGCCGATCAATCAATGGTTAAGAAATTCAATGAAAACGGTCGCGTTTTCAAAAGTACCATTGACCGAATAATCGAAAAGGTGAGTGGATGTTGTGTTGTAAGAAGCCGTGTTGCAGCCGGAGTGCGGACGCTAAAAGTAAACGCTCCTCATAAATGTTGTGTTTTAAACCATTTTAAATGTTTTCAACAGTACTCAAAGTTGCAGTATGAAGACGGGGGAATAGAGGTGGACCTGGAGGAAATTACCCCACAAGGTTAGAACCACAACAAAACAAAATAGGCGCGTTTATCTACAACAAAAAGCAACAATGAGCGTAAAACATACTTCTCTAATAATGAAATATGTTATGTGTTAACATTCCGCTGTTTTGGTTGGTTAGTTGGTTGGTTTGGTTTATGATTTAAGGACAAATGCGAGTTTGTGTGTGTGTGTTCATTCATCATCTCCTCTGTGTTTTCTTGCATGATGAAGCTGTGAAACGTTACATGTCGCAGTCTGAACTGAAGCTGACGGAGCTGGAATCAAAGGTTTGGAGTTAGGATCTTAAACATCAGAGACACACGACTTACATACAATAATATGAGTTATATCGACTCATATCAGCTTGATAGGACACTTCACCTCCTAAAGTTGTTACTTTTCGATCCAATTGGTCTGTAAATGCGTCCAGGTTTTACTGGTAGAAGAATTAAAAAGGATCAAAGTTATTGGAGTCATAATGATGTGGAAGAGAGGCAACAAATACTCAAAATAGAGAAACTAGAGGCAGATATTTGTCTGTTTCTCGTCATATGTAAGGAATTCTTTATCAATGTTTGGAATTCTTCATTCTCTGTTGTTGTCCTCTTCTCCTTAGGGTCTGTCAGATTTGAGAGATGAGTCAATAAGAGGTGTGTATCTGCAAACCAACATGTAGTTGAGAACCATTAGTTTATAATTCTGTCTTTCAATTCATGCTGTGACCTTTGATCTCTCCTCCGCAGCCGAGGACGTTTCAGCTGACACTCAGGTAAGTGTGCTACTGTGAGCTGGACTGGAGTCACTGAGCAGTAATACTCATCTTCTTCACTCCTATCTAGTTTATCTTCATAATCCTTTTGTTTATTCCCCACAGTTTGACTCCACAGGCCCAGATGATGGAGCTGCTGAGGGTTCTGTGTTCAGCCATTTCAGTGGGCCGGATAGTGAAGAGAACAGTAAGCAACTTTCTTTTCATTCCACGAAATGTTCATCTTGTTGAAGTTCTTTAGTAACTGTTCCCTTCCCTTCCCGTCTGCGTCTCCCAGTGATGCTGGATAATGACGATGCTGAGGCGCCCTGGAGTTTGTCTGATGAGAGTTGGAGGAACATTTCTAAGACTGATGTCCAGCCTGAGGATGAAGATGAGGAGCTGGAGAACACTCTGAGGAGTAGAAACAACTCCTTGGTGGAACTCTACCCCAGCGCCATTGGCAGAATCGGCCAGGCTTGTTACCGCCACGACGTCCTGAACGCTGCTGACTCTGTGTTGAGGCGGTACCACAGACTGCGATTGAACAGAACCATGGACTGCACCTTCGACGTTCCCACGGAGGGCAACAGCAAACCGAAGAGGATCAGAAGCAAAGCCGTGTCAGGGAAGACCTCCGACGCTCTGAAGAGGAAAAAGCCACAAGTGTTCTGCACGAGCGCCAAAGCGGCCTTCAGACCCCTCCTGTCCAGAGCCATCCACATGCGGGCGCTGCAGCGGCTGAAGTCACCTGACAGGGACGTCTCTCAGATAAGAGCTCAGTCCAGTCCGGTGCAAGTGATGAATCTCTGTCTGGACCCCATGAGTTCATCTGAGCAGAGGAGAGCAGAAGCAGAACAGAATGAGTCCTTCCCTCTGTCTGAAGTCTGTCCTCCTTCCACCTCCTCACAGCTCAGAGAACAGCAACCGTCTTTCACTGTCAGTCCCGCACGACCTTGCTATCCCACAGCGAAAGCCCCCATGGACCCCCTGCTGAGGTCCCACAGGCTGTCTCAGTCTCCACACAGAGTGCAGAAGGCCGCGTTTCCCCTCTGTGCTCCAGAAACCTCCGCTGTCCCAGAAAGACCCAACACTCACCGCTCACCTCACTCGCTTCAGAAAACAAGGCTGGGGGTCAGGGAAGCCCACGGTGGATCACCTCAACCAGGGTCTGTGGGAAGCGGTTCCAAAAGGTCCAGATTCATGTCCAGGTCCGGCTCCTCTCCTCGTCAGAGCCCCGCCCGGCCCCCCAGGAGGCTCTTTCCTCGAGACCCCTGTCACGCCTTCCAGTCAGAGTTGCAGTCCTCTCAGTCTCCTCACAGAGTGCAGAAGGCCGTGTATCACCTCTATGGTCCAGAAACCTCTACAGTCCTAGAGGGCCCCTACGTACACCACTCACCTACCAGACAAAGTCTTCTGAAAACAAGGCTGCCGGTCAAAGAAGCCCACGTTGGATCGCCACACGCCAGAAGCCCCAAACCAGAGTCTGGGGGAAGCGGGTCTAAAAGGTCCAGATTCATGTCCGGGTCCGGGTCCTCTCCTCGTCAGAGCCCTGCTTTGCCACCCAGGAGGCTCTTTCCTCAAGACCCCTGTCACTCCTTCCAGTCACAGTGGCCTCAGTCGGCCTCGGCCTTATTCTACCACAGGCCAGAGCGCCGCCACTCCATCGACTCCTCCGCCCTGTCGAGGAGCTCCTCTTTCTCCCCCAAGCAGCTCAACGATGAGTTCACCAAAGCCTACCACACGTTTGTCTGCCAGAGCCGGTCCTCTCCCTCCACGGGCCGTCCGTGCAGCATGTGTGCAGCAGGAGCTCAGGCCAGCAGAGGTCACTCCTCCTCCGGTCTGGCAGCGCTCGCCTTGTCTCCCCACACCGTGCTGAGGAAGCGCCGCCGAGATTTGGACTGGAGCGGCATTCCGGAGGCCAAGCGGCAAAGGGAGAAGTACGGCGGATACTCGCCAGGGTCCCAACGCCACGGCAAACTGGTGCCGAGGCTCTGTCCATCAGAACTCAAGGTACTGTGACTCAGGAGCCCGGTTAAGGGTCTTATGGAAAAGCTTTGTGATGATTACTGTCAGAATAGTTGGATGCTGTGATGATCCTGGTTCTGACTTTGCCTCCACAGTATCACTTGACTCAGCAAAGCAGCGTTTCTCCCAGGTAATGTTGTTTTTTTGTGTGTGTGTGTGTGTGTGTGTGTGTGTGTGTGTGTGTGTGTGTGTGTGTGTGTGTGTTTTTTTCTTATTTATTTTCTTGCCAGTCTCCTTTCTAATTCCCGTTCTTTCCCCCTGACACATGTAGAAAGGTGCAGAGCAGGTTTGACCTCCCCTGGAAAAGACCCGACCACGACATCATCGCCCCGTTAGCCTCCAGTGGGCACGGTGGCTCCCCAGGTCATAGAGGTCACTGTGTGTGAGTGGGAGGAGGAGCTGAGCGATTAAATCTGGAGGTATAAGAAGTGTAAATGTATTGTAAATGTGATGTTTGTGTCCATATGTTATTGTGTTGTATTGATCATTTATTTAAAACTGCTCCCACTTAAATGTAATGCTTGTGAAATGCAGTTCCTTGATTCTTTTAACCTCCGAGTGGTCGTTGTTTGTGTTTTTATGGTTTTAACCCTTTCTGCATGTGTCAGCAGTAATGTGACGTACATGGAGTGCAGCTTTATGCAGCAGCTTTGTGTCAAATGTAATCAGAATAAACTTCAAAATACATCAATGTGAAAGATGCAGTTTCTCTTTGCAGTCACGTTCATGTCTTGTTGTGTTTGTGTAACGATCTCCGCTCTTATTCACAACCTTTCATTATGTCCAAGGAACGTTTACAAGAAAAGAGACGAAACTCAGCCGTGAGACCCTTTCAGCCCAATTTATTACAAATGATTACAGCGGTAACAGAAGTAAACATGTACTGGGTAAAGAAATGGAAGCTTTTGGCAGAAAGCCCTGTGCATTTACTGACATGGCAAAATCTAAACAATCCTACAGAAGGCTTGGAATGTAAATATGTGCAAAAGAACGTTGACACGTTGATACTTAAGCAGGGACACTAGATTAGGTTTAGGCCACAGTCGCAGTAACAATGTTCCTTAATGTCCAAGGTAGCAGTAGAAAAAAAAGGTATTTCTCGGTTTTAATGCAGAAGAAAACACAAACAAGCCTCAGCTGACAGACATGCGTAATGCGAGAATTTCAATCCACAAATTTGCACTGAAAGCCAGAGTGCTGTGGCTGCAGCGACGGTTGCTGGGTTACCACTCCAGCTCCACGGGATATTTCCCCGTCAGGCAGGCGGTGCAGTGGCCTTCTCTCCTGCTGCCCTTGTTGCAGGAGATCATCTTAACCTCTTTAGAGGAGGAGAGTTCCCCCTGAACAGCTGACACCAGACCCTCCACACTCAGATACTTCACACTGTCTGCACCTAAACAACAAGATGCAGCTGTTAGCTATGGGCGTGGCACCGTCAACCCAATAATAACAACAAGCATGTTCACATACTTTTGGCCACATAGTGCACAGTAATCAATGCAGATAAGAGGAATGTAGGAAAGGACAAACACTCGTACGTACCGATGTAACCAGCAATGTCCTGGAACTCCGGTCTGTTGGCGATGAGCTCCTCCTTGGTGGGAATGTTGATGCCCATGTAACACGGAAACTTGATGGGTGGAGAGGCGACTCTGATATGGACCTGTGAGGGGAACTACAGGTCAATACACACATTCAAACCGCCCACTGGTTAAATAATAATAGTATAGTGTTCCTCATCCTTGTCTGAACATCATGATTAATATTGAAAGTAGCGTCCTGCAGTCACAAACCTCTTTGGCCCCGGCTTCCTTCAGCAGCTTTATGATGGGTGAGATGGTGTTGCCCCTGACGATGGAGTCGTCAACTAACACCACGCGTTTCCCAGCAAAGTTGTCTGTCAAAGCCCCAAACTTCTTGGCAACACCCAGCTGCCTCAAGCGGGTGTTTGGCTGAATGAAAGTTCTCCCAACATAGCGGTTCTTACACAAAACCTCAATGTAGGGCAGCCCAGACTGTGAGGGGAGAACAAGAGGACATTTTAGGTGTGTGAAAACAGACCAGGGCCCTCATTATTGTTTCCAGCTTTGGTGCAGACCTGCTGAGCGTATCCCAGGGCAGCAGGAGTTGCAGACTCTGGCACAGTGCTGACCACATCTGCATCTGTTGGAGCCTCAATAGCCAACTGCCTCCCACAGCGCTGCCTGACGGTGTAAACCATCTGACCTGAGGAGAAACAGAGCACAACACATTCATTAGAATGTCTTTATCTTTGTAATAGAAAGGAACAGCAACACACAGTGATAACAGGGCACAGGCAGTAGTGACTCTTCATACCTTCAAATATAGAGTCTGGTCTGGAAAAGTAAACGTATTCAAAGATGCAGAAAGCAGGGAGGTCTCCCTCCGGGCGAGGAACCACGCTCAGAGACTTGATCCCGTGTTTGGAAATCTGGACTATCTCTCCTGGGAGAACCTCTCTGTAATACCTGCAGACCAGGAGGGGGATTCAAACTGTTATATCACACACACACTCACACACTCTCTCACACACACACACACACACACACACACACACACACACACACACACACACACACACACACACACACACACACACACACACACACACACACACACACACACACACACACACACACACACACACACACACACACACACACACACACACACACACACACACACAGGGATTATAGTGCAGAGTGTGTGTGATGTGATAACTCTTACTTGGCCCCGATGGACTGAAAGCTGCAGGACTCTGACGACACCACCCAGCCCTCTGTGTCGTCCTCTCCAGCACCTGACACACAGACGGACAGAGTGTGTAGTTAATTATCCACGAGCTCGGACCTCCTGACCTCTGATGTGTTATTATTCAACCAGGTCAGTCTGTGACATCAATAGACTGAGCACCGATGACCTGATAAGTGTCCCCTCTTGTTTTTCAGCAGAGGGATTCAGGTCAGACTGTGTGTAGTGCAACACACACGCATCAGCTTGAATACCTGAAGTGTGCAGTTTGGAAATGGGGACGACTCGCCCGATGCAGAGGGGTCGATTCCCATACGGGTCACGCACAGCATAGACGACATCTTTGTGCATCACCAGCAGAGAGTAAGCAGTCGGGGTCTCCGTCATCAGGTTCTTTATTCTACGATACAAAAGCAATTCCAGATAAGCTTTACATTGTAGACAGTTATCACACACACACACACACACACACACACACACACACACACACACACACACACACACACACACACACACACACACACACACACACACACACACACACACACACACACACACACACACACACACACACACACACACACACACACACACACACACACAGAGACCTGGCAACCCAGTCCGGTGCGTCCAGTTCCTCCATAGGAGGCGTTAAGGCCAGCAGCTGGGTGATGAGCTCGCTGTCAGAGCTGGTGGAGAGTCCCACACCATGACGCATCACCTGCACCGCACGGTAACAATGACATCATCACCATCACACACACACTGTGATGCTACTTACTACACTATATACTGTGTGTGTGTGTGGTGTGGCCCTGGAGGAGGCATCGCTCACCTTCTTCCTCAGACCGTGAGCGTTAACCAGCTCTCCATTATGAGCCACAGCGATCTTGCCGTGCAGCGTGTCCACGACAAACGGCTGGCAGTTCAGCAGCTCAGAGTTCCCGGTGGTTGAGTAGCGTGTGTGACAGATGCCAAGGTTACCGTACCGCATCTTCACAAGAGACTCGGCCGGGAAGGCGGTGCTCACCAGCCCCATCCCCTAAAGACGAGGGGACAGAAGCTCAACCAGTGAGATCAGGCATCCATCATGTGCACAGGGACTTCATACTGAGACAGAGATGAGGTCACTCTATAGGAATGGAATGTTGAATAGCTGAAATTGACACTAAACAGCTATGCAATGTGATTTTAAGGATATTATTCTTATTATTGAGGTTAGGGGGATGTTGTGGAGTTTCAGCTTTGCTTGTGTCACATGTGTCACATGTTTTCACTCGGATGCCTGTGTAATGTTACCTTGAGTGTTGTGTATGTGGGGGGGCTGGATCCATCACTTGTCACCATCCCTGCACTCTCCTGACCCCTACACACAGACACACACACAAACACATATTCAATAAAGGGAAAACAACGTAAACAATCCATTCCCCGGCTCCAGACTCATTATGGTCTCACTCTGCAGTTTGCCATAAGAACAAACTTGCCTAATCCAAACCGTCTGCTGCACGCCTAAAGGCAACTAAACCAGTTTGGGTTTATTAGGGGGAAAAGAGCCAACAACCTCCCCCTCAGAAACGCCGTCTGCCTCTCAGCAGTGGCGCCTCCATATATGGAGAGTCGTCTTGCTGCGGTTTCAGCCTATTTACCAAGCTGCTTCTCAGATTACAACTCGTCCCTCCCCCACACCACACAGCTTAAGCCAGTAGTGAGGCTGCCTTTCTACACGGAGGCGTTGCTTTCAGGCTTAGCCGCCTGGTTGCCTAGGGAACCAGGCAGCAGAGACAGACGGGTTGAGGAAAAGGAAGCGTTTCCAGGTCAGCTCAAACATGGAGAGAGGCGCAGAGAGACAAAGAGAAGGTGATAAGGAGGTGATAGGAGTCAAGGCTGCAGTGGAGAGGCAGTGGGGGGACGCAGAGGTTCTGGCTCTCATGACAGTGTGGGACCAAGTGGGAGCTCAGCACTCAGCTGAGCACAGAACCACGTTTGAGTTGATCTCAGAGCGTCTGAGGCGCCTCAGTGTGGTGCGCAGCTGGTGGGAGTGTCAGGCCAAATGCAGCAGCCTGGGACTCCAGAGCAGGATGGCTGAGGAAGCAGGCACCTCGGCAAACTACAGCCCAGGAGAGGAGGGGAGGCCGGCGGCGGGCTGGGAGGAAGAGGAGGAAGTTGTGGGTAATCAAAGAGGAGTCTACTCTTCCTCAGTCACAATTCCAATGCAGGAAGGTAATTGTAGGTTAAAACCCCAACTGTGGTGCTGATGCTGATTATAGTGTGACCATGACATCGCTCAACACATTTGAATTCACAGAGAACACACACAGACACACACACACACACACACCATCTATTTAAGCTTCTGCCTCAGCCAGAGAGAATGTCCTGTGGATTAAGTTTGTTGTTTGCTGTATAACTGTAAATCTCACAATCAGGATGAATATTACACTTTAAACTTTTTGCCCATCTGATCTCATGAAACACTTATTTGTGTGTGTGCAGGAATTAAGAGTCGAATTCACGGTGCTCTCCCTTACTCTCAGTGTGTGGCTGAAGACGGGGGCCGCCACTGGACCGACGAGGAGGTGCGGGCGCTGCTGATCGTCTGGGCCGACCGGCGTATCCGCGAGCGCCTCAAGTGTACGCTACGCAACAAGTCCATCTTCCAGGAGATGGCGTGTCAGATGCAGAGACACTTTGGCGTGGTGCGCAACTGGAAACAGTGCCGGACCAAATATAAGAACTTAAAATACGAGTACAAGACCGCCAAGACGGCGCAGGCGGCCGGGGCCAGGAGCGGAGCCAGCCCCGCCAAGTACATGAAGTTCTTTGACGAGGTGGAGGCCATTCTGCTGGACCAGGGCCTGGATAACGGCACGCTAGAGATGCACAAGAGGCTGGAGGATGGAGAGCTGGGAGCCGGAGCGGAGCGGCTACACACACAGGCCACAGAGAGCGAGGTCGTGATTGAAATCGATGATGGTACGTCTTCAGTCTGTGCTGCACTTGGTAACGTGTTCTAAGATGATGAGCTGACCTGGAGCTTTGCTTTCTAGATGACAACAGTGACGATTATGATATGGATGGAGAGATGGAGACAAAATGGAGAGGAGCAGGTACGGTGTTAGATCATCGCCCAAAGAGTTTACTTGTACTTAAAGAGATAACTATCCTCTTCTTTATTGTCTTTTCCACCCAGCAGGCATGGATGCTTCCAGCTCAGACCAGTTCCACGTGGTCACGGTGTCGGACACCGGTCGGAACTGGAGCGACCAGGAGGTGCGGGCGTTGATCGAAGTCTGGTCGGACGAGCGGGTGTGCAAACAGCTGGAGAGCTCCACCAGAAAGAGAGACATCTTTGTGCAGATCTCCAACCGCTTGATGCAGCAGGGCATCGAGCGGGACTGGAAACAATGCCACACCAAGTACAAGAACCTCAAGTACCTGTACCGCTCCCTCCAGAGGGGCAAAGCCGAGGAGGCCGACCCCCGGCGCCTCATGAGGTTCTACGACGAGGTGGACGAGATCATGAACCGCAAAACTAACGGCTCGTCGCATTACACAGCAGCTGCAGATCAGCAGGCCGAGGAGGACAGGTGTAACATGTTGGAGGGAGAAGAGAGCTGCCATGATAACGTCTATTTGACAGACACGCCGACGATACGGACGAGAGCGGCGGAGGAGAGAACACGCAGCTCCGATTCCCTCTCACCCATCAGCCTCTCACTTCAAAACAGTAAAGACCTGAGGATACACACGGCCAAGGAGCTCAGCCTGGACCCACAGGACCGACTGAAGAGTGAGACCCATATCATATTTATATCTGTTTCCCTTTAAGTCACGGGATCAATCGGTCCAACTTGCTGTAAAGTGCAGAGAGTGAGTGTAGTTCTCTGTCGCATGTTCCAGGTCCTTCTGAGTCGTGGACGGAGAAGGAGGACAGCTTGGTATCAAACAGAGGGATGAAGAGGAGAGCGGTGGATCAAGGTTTGAGACACAAGATGGCCGTTCACTGAACACGCCGTCGTGTCTAATTCAGTGTCTCAGTCCCGTGATTGGTCTTGGAGCTTCTTAATGACATTACAGCAAAACTCATGATGAACTCCATAACCTCCAGAAGTTATTAAGATAAAGGAGAATCAGAATGTTTCCACTTCGGCATAATAATTACAGTTAGAATGTGGATTTAACTTTGTTTATGTTTTATTTCCAGACACCAAACTACAAACACCAGCCAAAAAACTTCATATCAGCCCTGAGCTGACTGACCTGGGGCCAAAGTGTAAAGAAGAGCACGAGCACATACCGATCATAAAGATCAACTCTGTGTGTTCAATGGCTTCCCCTCATCCAGGCCCACAGGTAACCTCTACACACAAACACACACACACACACACTGCAGAGCAGGCAGCATGCATGGAGCCTAAAGTCAGGAATGTTAACAGAGCCTATAAACCGTTTTTTTAGGGGGGAGGATGCATGTTCGTGTCTGCACTGGAAACACACACACACACACACACACACACACACACAAAATACACACACACAGCGGTCCTATGGAAGTTTTCCACACTCTAGTTGCAGCTGTGAGTCACATCTTTCCTGCAGAAACACAACTCCTCACACACTTTCGCTCCTTGTCAACAATGCGCCTTTACCAGCTGTCAAACATCATCGCGTTAACATTAGAATTCACTTTAGTATTCACTCAGTCACGCAGAAACAATTCCTGCTGCGACTATGGCGTTGTTGTTTCTTGTTTTTCCTTCCCCGAGTCTGTAAACAGAATGACGCCATAGGGAATAACCGCCATTTAATATTGATTGATGATCGATTTGCTTACATGAAAGGTACTTGGACGGACGGACACACACACACACACACACACACACACACACACACACACACACTTCGTTGCCTACCTGTGCTGCAGAGCCACCAGCCCCAGAGTTAGGACCTGGGCGACCTCCAGCTGAGTGGGCCACTCTCCCGCGGCCACGCAGCCGAACACGCCACACTCTTCCCCGATGCCGGACTCCTCAAACTCCATTTCTCCACTCCGGTCCGCTGTCTTGTCTGTCTTGTCTGTCTTGTCTTACTTTCTGTCTGTCTGTCTGTCTGTCTGTCTGACTGACTGACTGACTGTCTGTCCACTCGCGCAGACAGTCTCGTGCTTGGCTGCGTCCACAATAAGCGCGTGCGTGTGCGCGTGCGCCTACCACCGAGCCGCGAGCCACTACGAGACAACGTGGTTTCGGATTAAGTAAACACAAACTCACCTGACGTGGTTTAAGTGTGTGTGAAGTCACGAGTCTGAGGCGAAAACGCGATAAAAGTGTCCAAAAAACGCCTACAAATCAAATGTTATCGCACAAACTTCATCAACGCATCCACACTGACATTCTGACTGTACGCACGTGGTTGCAAGTTAACAGTGTGAGGGGAAATAATCAATCATCTGATGAAAGAATCGATTCAAATACGATAGTTGCTGATTCTTGTTGTCGTCTTTGAAAGATTGATACTTTGCAGAGGTAATAGTTTGGACTTTTTTAAACTGTAACCCCGAAAAAGTCTCCGTCTAGCATCTCTGTGACGGAGGACAATACTTGACCCACGTGGTAAACAATGCGCCGGTGTGATTGGTTGTCTGAATCGTTCGAGCGATGTGATTGGTTAGAGCAGCGCGTAAGACTGACATATCTTCCTGCATTCGCCCGCACGCCTCCTGACTGTCTGCTGCTTCAGCGCTGAACTTTTAAGAATCCTTAAAAGTTGTCGTTGCGTTTTCTTTCAGGCTTGCATCTTAAGAAAGAACAAAATGGACTCCGCACCAGGTGCAGTACAGAAACCCGCACGATGGAGATTCGCACGAAACTTTCATTCATAATCATTTATCATTTTATTGCTCAACTTCTAATGTGTACTTTGTGTTCCTGTGTGAATTTAGAATTGAAGCTCGGCCAGAAACTCAACGAGGGAAAGACGAAGGAAATTTTCGAGCTTGTGGACCAGCCTGGACAGGTTCTGGTCCAGTCCAAAGACCAGATCACGGCTGGGAATGCAGTGAGGAAAGACCAGATGGAGGGCAAGGCTGCCATCGCCAACAGAACCACGAGCTGCGTGTTCAAGCTGCTGCAGGAATCTGGTAAGGACTCATGTAAAGGTGTCATGGAAGCTCTGGATCTGTCAGTGGGCATGACGGGGGCTGACTGACTGGGTGGAAGAGGCTGTGACACCCAAAAACACCCGCAGGCAAAATTCCACGTGCAGAGAAACGATTCAACTGTTAAATTTACAATAATTACAACTTTGAAGATGCATTTGTGGGCAAAACCCCCTCACAATTATTGCGTATCGCGTGCGTGCGTGCGTGCGTGTGTGTGTGTGTGTGTGAGATATAGGTCAAAATGACTTACCACCTTATACTAATTTAAAAGTAATTGTGTCCTGTGTGCCTCTCATGAGTGTAGTGTGTGTATGTGTGTGTGTGTGTGAGCCAAACTGTGCTAATGGGCGTCTGGTATCTTGTGACTTTCATCTAATTGACCAGAACATGACTCTCCACATCCCCTTCACTTAACCTTCACCCCAGGGTTGTGACTGATCTAAACTGAAGTCAAACTATTGGTGACTTTCAATACTAGTCTGTAATGAAAATAGATATAAAAAAGTAGCGTTATATTTTTGGATTGTAGATGTGTTCTGCTCCAGAGTCAGATTTTTAATGCAGATTTTGTTTCTCAGGCATTAAGACAGCTTTCGTGTCGCAGCACTCGGACACGGCGTTCATCGCAGCCCACTGTGAGATGATTCCCATCGAGTGGGTGTGTCGCAGAGTGGCCACTGGATCCTTCCTCAAGAGGAATCCAGGTGTCAAAGAGGGATACCGCTTCTCTCCCCTGAAGATGGAGATGTTTTTCAAAGTAAGAGTCTGTCCAGTAAACCTGCATGTGTGCTTGTCTGCACATGATGATGTAATGTCTCGCTGTGTTCTTTCAGGATGATGCCAACAATGACCCTCAGTGGTCAGAGGAGCAGCTGCTGGAGGCCAAGTTCAGCCTCGCTGGGCTCACTATTGGCCAGTGTGAGGTTGACATCATGAATCGCAGCACTGTGGCCATCTTTGAGATTCTGGAGAAGGCCTGGGCGACTCAGAACTGCACGCTGGTGGACATGAAGGTAACATAGTGCAGCGCTGCCCTCTGCTGGACGATTTCCCCACTTTTATATTGAGTCGTTGCAGCGGCTTCACAAAGTGATAATGACCTCTTTGCCTGTAGATCGAGTTTGGTGTGAACGTGAAGACTCAGGAGATCGTCTTGGCCGATGTGGTCGATAATGACTCATGGAGGCTTTGGCCTGCTGGAGACCGAAGCCAACAAAAGGATAAGCAAGTAAAGGCTTCTTCTTCACTTGTTTGAATTTGAACACTTCCTTTTTTACATCAATGCTGATGCTAATTTTTTTGTGAACAGGTTTACAGAGACCTTAAAGAAGTGACACCTGAAGCCATGCAAATGGTGAAGAGAAACTTTGAGTGGGTTGCTGAAAGGGTCAAGGTACGCTCAAACCTTCCTCCCTGTCAAACAAGATCAAACAGAGGCCCCCTCTTATCAGAACAGGCTGTGTTTGCCTTTCAACCACACAAACAACTTGATGAATGGAGTCGCTTCTGTGTCTCTAATGAGTGTTGCCATGTCCACACAGATGCTGCTGGAGCCCCAGACCAGTGGCAGGGTCGTGGTTCTGATGGGATCCAGTTCAGACATAGCCCACTGTGAAAAAATCAAGAAGGCCTGCACCTCCTTCGGGATCCCCTGCATCCTGAGAATCACCTCGGCTCACAAAGGGCCAGACGAGACGCTCCGCATCAAAGCACAATACGAAGGTGTGCTTTAAAACCTGAGAGAAGCTTTCTAAGTGTTTTCTGTATGAGCAGCTTTGAGGCTTGAAAGTCCTTTGGCTCTGTAATGTAACGTTACCACTTCTCTGTTCCTGTCTGTGCCCAGGTGATGGCGTCCCCACCGTGTTTGTGGCCGTAGCGGGCAGAAGCAACGGCCTGGGTCCAGTGATGTCGGGAAACACGGCTTATCCCGTCATCAACTGCCCCCCTCTCACCCCAGACTGGGGCGCACAAGATATCTGGTCCTCCCTTCGTTTGCCCAGCGGTGAGCATATCCAGGCCTGATTAGTAGTGTTTGTTTAAGTCGGACTTTATCTAATGTTTGTACTTCTGTTCCCGTTCCCCTTGCAGGTCTTGGCTGCACCACCGTCCTCTCCCCAGAGGCTGCCGCTCAGTTTGCCGGCCAGATCTTCGGCTTGACCGATCATCTGGTGTGGTGCAAGCTGAGGGCGTCCATGCTGAACACCTGGGTGTCCCTCAAGCTGGCAGACAAGAAGTTACAGGCCTGCACCCTGTGAAGACCTCATGTCCCCCATGTCACTGTGACACTAATGTACTCCGTCAGGGCTCTGCTCCCTTGTTTGTGTCACGTTTGTCTCGTTTATAAAACAAAGTGTGTACTTCATGGTAGAATCAATCTATACTCACTTCAGAAGTCATTCCATTCAAGAGAAAATTAAAAGCTTCTTAAATAAATCTCTGCTGATGATCGTTCTTTCTCTCTCTCTCATATGGACATGTGACTCGCTCAGTTGTGTGTTCCTCATTCAGCCACAAGAGGGCGCCTGTACCCTGTTGTGGAAATCCATAAATCTAGCATTTAATCCATTCCAGTAGTTCATAGTGTGAGTCAGAATTTCATGCCACCATTTTCTATTTTTCTTTTCTATTTCAGCCCTGCGCCGTCTTTGATAAGCATAATGGCTCTGATGACCTATGATGTGTCAAACGCTGTCTTTGTGTGGGAGGAAGTGGGCGGATGAACTGCTGGGGTTTGAGTAGAGCAGATGAATTGAAGGGAGTTGATATTTAACCAAAGTCCTGCTTTTAAAATCGGCGCTTGCGTGGAATATAATTGTGTGTGCGTGTGTGTGTGTGTGTGTGTGTGTGAGTCAGCCTTCCACCTCCCAATCTACAGTATTTTAATGTGACACAAAGGAAAAGCAGTCACAGCTGAAATAGATATGTGTATGTCATAGTGATTCGGCATCTCCTTGACAACCGTAACATGGCAACAATCACTCTATATACCATAATCTGCCTCTCCTGCTTCCCTGCTCTTCCTCTTATTGCTTTGTTTTTTCCTCTGTAGTTTCTCCGTCTAGTTTGATCGTTTCAATGTCCACTCCACCTTGCTGCACTTTTAGTATTTTGCTGCTTGCCATCTCTATGGATACCAGAATATCTGAGAGCAAAGGAAGAAAAAAAAAGTGAGTCATCATCACAGCTTAACCCACTAAAAATTATGAATATGTGTCGGTATGACATTTAATGTGATTGGACTGTTGCGTAATATTATCATTGTTCTACAACTGCAGTAATGAGAGTGTGTGTGTGTGTGTGTGTGTGTGTGTGTGCTCGTGTTCTAACAGCAGCAAAGGCCAACAAACATGCAGTCACCCCGGTGAGACTGGAAAAGGAATTTATTTAGTTCTTAAAACAATGAGGGTGGCAAATTGAGTATCACTACTTCAGTCTATGTACATGTGTGCCACAATAGTGTCATGATCTCTGCTTGTTGTGTTTGTAACTTGTGTATGAAAGTTCTCTATCCTATGCATGAACATCATTATGAATAGGTGTTGTTGTCATTCTACCTTCATGTACGTCTCCCGTACATGATCCCTTCTCTATTTCCTCCCTTTCCTTTCCTGTACATCACTTTCAGCCGTCTCCGTTAACAATCTACCCACTAAGCTCCTCCCATCACATCACAGTGCGCCCAGGTCGTGACAGGAGCGAGACTTCTGCCGTGAAAACCTGCCCACTTCTCTTTCCCGCGGGTATCGGGGAACGAGGCTGGACAGGAAGCGTTTGGCCCGGGAGGTGATGCTCTCACGCTGGCCTCCAAACATGTCCTCAGCACTGGCCCCCGGGGGCCACGGCGCCTGGCCCCTGGCTATACGCACCGCACTCTCCAGGAGCTCCGGGGTTCGATGATCCAGGGAGGCAGAGATCTCTAGGTACAGGCAGTTAAAGAGGGCGGCACTGGACATGGCCTCTGAGGGGACAGGGAGGAGGGAGGGGAGAGAGAGAATGGACACATAAACACGTTTTCTATTAACCCTGCAGAAACATTTGACCCCCCATCCTCTCTTGTATAATGAGCATTATAGAATGACTTGTGTTGTCCCTTCCTCACCGCCTAGATACACACACACACACACACACACACGCACACACACACACACACACACACACACACACACACACACACACACACACACACACACACACATCTCAGCTCGAGTCAAAACATTGTTTGTCAATTGCAGTGGGAGGACAAAATAACAGCTTTTGATGAAGGTGTGCATTGTTGAGTCTGGCAGCTGTATTGCTTCAACTCCAGAGGTGCTATGTGTGTGTGTGTGTGTGTGTGTGTGTGTGTGTGTGCGTGTGTGGTGCGCAGACACAACACACAGCCAGCGTGAACATCACAGAGAGGCAGAGACAATGGCAGAGGAGAAAATCGTTCCCATCTCCAAAAGGAGGATCGCTGATTGCAGTTTCTCTGTTTGAGCTTGGAAGGCACATTGGACAGCACTCAGACACAGGAGATGAAGCTCTCAGTTATGATTCTAACAATGCAACAGTGCAGTGGAGTAGAGGCACTTCCATTTAGATTCCCTGTATTCAACATTGATGTTAGCTGACAGAGAGACGGAGCAGAAACTTTGTCTTACCTTGAGCAGTGACCTCACGTGAGCGAACGAGGTCACTCTTATTACCAACGAGGATGATGGGAGTTTGGGGCTGGGTCTCCCTCAGGAGGAGTCGGAGCTGAGCTGTGCGGTGAAAGCTACGCCTGTCCGTCACCGAAAACACCAGGACACACACCTCGCACTGCAGGGCCGACAAGTCCTGAGGATTGTTACATTTTCCTTCATTACAACACTAAATTCTAATAAATTGCGTGCAAGAAAACCACAGA